>NC_064414.1:56555000-56810000 GCF_023375975.1 Astyanax mexicanus
AGACACAGTTAGTTCGGCTCCGGGCTATTGAACTGGAAACTGACCGTATGCTGCAGTTGAGAAGGCTTGAGTTAGAGGTGGCGTCATCTGTTAAACCCGTCCCAAAACCGAGGCTCTCCCGTTTAGAGAGACTGAAGTAGATGCTTATTTCTCTTCATTTGAGCGCATTGCTGCTGCGTTAAAGTGGCCAAAAGAAGTTTGGTCTCTGCTGCTCCAGAGCAAATTTGTTGGGAAAGCGCAAGAGGTGTGCTCTACTCTCTCGGTTGAACAAAGTTTAAATTATTTTTTTTATGCATGTTTTTATGCAAAACAAATTTCAGATCATGGATCTGACAATAAAGTATTATCTAATCTTATGATCTTGTGAAGGTTACGGTCTTACGAGCTTACGAGTTAGTACCAGAAGCCTATAGACAAAAATTTAGAGCCCATGTAAAAACTGCCAACCAAACATATGTGGAGTTCGCTCATGAAAAGAGAGCCCTTTTTGAAAAATGGTTGTATGCAAGTAAAATCAGTGACATGGAACAGCTAAAGGAGCTGATTTTTTTAGAGTCTTTTAAGGAGTGTATTTCGGATAATATTGTTGTATACTTGAATGAGCAAAAAGTTACTTCAGTTGCTAATGCTGCTGTATTTTCTGATGAATTTGTTTTGACTCACAAAACCGAGTTTTCTCCTTTATTAGGAATGGAAACGAAAGCGCGCCGTGTTGCTGAAAAGAGTAGTGTTCCAGTCGAGACTTTTCGTAGCGCATCTACTAAAATAAATACAGCACGAAAAAGTGATAGTTCAGGTGATTCTCGAGTGTGTTTTTATTGTTTGTATCCTGGTCATCTTATTTCAGACTGCAAGGCTTGGCAAAGTAAGAAAACCTCCAAGAAAGGTGGTGGTGGTGCTAAAAATGTTGGCTTTGTGCAGAAAGCAGCTGGTCCACAAGCCGATTTTGGTAAAGCGGATCCTAGTTACGCACCTTTTTTGTTAAATGGTTTCGTCTCCTTTAATTGTGACAGTAGTGAGTGGAAGTCTGTTACTATTCTTAGAGACACTGGGGCCGCTCAGTCCTTTATACTGGATAGTGCACTGAATTTTTCTGATTCCTCGTCATGTGGGGTAAGCGTGCTGGTACGCGGCATGGAGCTGGGCTGCATGAAGGTCCCGTTACACACCGTGTACCTTCGATCAGAGCTCGTAACAGGACGGGTAGAATTAGGTGTGTGCTCCAAATTGCCAGTGGATGGTGTAACCCTGTTGTTGGGTAATGATTTGGCTGTGGGAAAAGTGTTCCCATTATCTGAGTGAATCCTCTGAATTGTTTCAGAAATTTCCCGCGGTGTTTCCTGCATGTGCTGTGACACGCGCACAGTCTCGTAAGCTGGATAATGATTTTAATTTGACCGATACGTTCATGCTTTCACCACAGGAGACTGTGGAAGGGGAAATTAAATTGCCATCACACAAAGCTGAACCTTCTTTGAATTCTGAAGGGCACGGTACTTCTAATGCTTATTTTGGCAAAGAAAAACTGGCTCAAGCTCAGAAATTAGACCCTTCTTTAACTAAGTGTATTGACTTTGTGGTAGAGAGAGAAAAGATCGATCGCTGTAATTTGGCTTATTATTGGGATGATGGGGTGTTAATGCGAAAATGGTCACCAACCGAAAGTAATGCACGTCAGTGGAATACAACTCACCAACTTGTTGTCCCTGCTTCTTACCGCTCGCACATCCTGGCTCTTGCCCATGATCATGTTCTATCCGGTCATTTGGGTATTAATAAAACGTACGAGCGCATACTTCGTTATTTCTGTTGGCCGGGGCTAAAATCCGACGTTCAGGAGTACTGTCGGTCTTGTTCAGTTTGTCAGGTTGCAGGCAAGCTGAATCAAAACATAGCTCCTGCTCCATTACATCCTATTCCCACAATAGGTGAGCCTTTTGAGCGTATAATATTGGACTGTGTCGGGCCATTGCCAAAATCTAAGTCGGGCCATCAGTATCTTTTAACTATAATGTGTGCGGCCACGCGATTCCCCGAGGCTATACCTTTACGCACAATTAATGCCAAAGCTGTGACCAAAGCGCTTGTAAAATTCCTCTCCACTTTCGGTTTGCCTAGAGTTATTCAGACTGACCAGGGGACAAATTTTATGTCCAAGGTGTTCTCGCAGGTTCGAAAACAGCTCGCCATTGAGCATAAGTTCTCTAGCGCATGGCATCCTGAATCCCAGGGCGCTTTGGAAAGATTCCATCTGACATTAAAATCCATGCTGCAGACTTTTTGTTTAGATACAGGTAAGGAATGGGATGAGGGTATTCCCTTGTTGCTGTTCGAGATCCGGGAGACCGTGCAAGAGTCGTTAGGGTTTAGTCCTGCAGACTTAATTTTTGCGCACACGGTTAGAGGTCCACTTCGGCTTCTTCGCAAAGAGGTGTTGTCTGAAAGACAAGTGCCGACAAACGTGCTGGATTACGTTAGTGAGTTTCGTGATCGTCTTCAGCATGCTTGTAAATTTGCTCAGACACAGCTGGGTTCAGCTCAGGAGAAGATGAAGAAGAGGTTCAATAAAAAGTCTGTGCCCCGCACGTTCAGTGAGGGTGATGAAGTACTTGTGTTGCTACCAGTTGTGGGTTCTGCTTTACAGGCTCGGTTTACCGGTCCTTGAGTTGTTGATTCAAAATTGAGTGAAACCAACTATGTAATTCGTACACCTGATCGGCACAAGAAAACTCGTGTCTGTCATGTTAATATGCTTAAACGGTATGTATCTAGAGAGAGCAATAGCGCGGTGGCAAGTGCTAAAGATGATATGCCTGACTGTGATTTGAAGGTAACTCCAGCTGCGACTGTTACTTTTAATCCTGATTATAATTGTAAAGATGATGACATTGTAATGCGTGATGTTCCAGTCTCTTGCGCACGGTTGGAAAACTCAGTTATTTTATCCGATCTTGATTCGTACTTGTCTTATTTGTCCGAGGCTGAGAAAACAGATGTCACTGACATTTTAAAAGATCATGTGGATCTTCTTGCTGACATCCCTACTAGAACCACTGTGACGCAACATGATATTGATGTTGGTGATTCCCGTCCAATTAAACAGCATGCATATCGTGTTAACCCACATAAACGAAACCTTATGAAAGGGGAAGTTGATTACTTACTCCAACACGGTTTGGCTGTACCTAGTACTAGTCCGTGGAGCTCTCCGTGTTTGTTAGTGCCTAAGCCCGATGGTACATCCCGATTCTGTACAGATTTTCGTCGGGTGAACTCAGTAACTAAGACAGACTCCTATCCTCTTCCTAGGATGGATGACTGTGACGATAGGATTGGGGGTGCTCGTTTTGTAACCAAGTTAGATCTGCTAAAGGGGTATTGGCAGGTACCCTTGACGCCCCGAGCTTCCGAAGTATCTGCTTTTGTTTCCTCCAGTACACCGTTCTTGCGTTTGGTTTATAAAATGCCCCTGCCACCTTTCAACGCTTAATGCATTCTGTGTTAGCTGTTGTTGACCACTGTGAGGCGTATTTGGACGATGTTATTTTGTTCTCTTCGTCATGGGGTGAACATCTTCAGCTGCTTAAAACAGTGCTCGGCCGGTTACGTAAGGCATCACTAACTCTAAATTTGGCTAAGTGTGAATTTGGAAAAGCTTCTGTAGTTTATTTGGGAAAACGGGTTGGACAGGGACAAGTGTGTCCTGTGAATACGAAGGTGGAAAGCATCGCTGATTTTCCCACGCCCACCACCAAACGAGAGCTGCGCCGCTTCCTGGGTATGGTGGGGTATTACAGGGGGTTTTGCAAAAAACTTTGCTAGTGTGGTATCCTCGTTAACAGATCTGCTGAGTACAAAAAGGGAGTTTGTGTGGTCTGTTGAGTGTACTACTGCGTTTAATTCAATTAAAACGCTATTGTGTACTGCGCCCGTGTTGGCAGCCCCTTTGTCTCGGTCGGTCTTTGCACCAACCTCTGTTGTTTTGTCTCTCTGTGTTTCTCCGTGTTTATTCCTAGTTTGTTTTCCCGTACTCCTGATTCCTTGCTCTGTGTTTTTCTCTGTTTTTGCCATTTATATATATAGTCTATTTCCTTGTTTATTTCTTAGTATTAACTTCTTGTTTGTTTTCCCTTGTATATATATATATCCCTGCCCTGTTTAGTTTTGTTTATCTTCTTCGTTATTATTGGTAGTTTCTAGTTTCTTTGTGTTCTTACCTCTTTTGTTTCTTTGTTTATTTACTCCCTGTTTGTTTATCATTAGTACTTCTTGTTTTGCTTAGTTTATGTTCTCTAGTCTTACTGGTTTGTTTTGGTTATTGGTTATTTGTTTATCTAGTTTCATTTATTTGGTTCACTCCCTTATTCCTTGTATATATCTCCCTGTTCCGTATTTAAGTGTTTACTTGTTTCTTGTTTCTTTGTTACTTGTTATTTATTTATTAAATTATTATTTATTGATTTCACCCTACCTGCACTTGTGTCCATCTCCTCGTCTCCCTGCCTGGGTCATTCGTGACAAAGTACAGCACTATTGAGAAAGAAGCATTGGCACTGTTGCTTGCACTGCAAAACTTTGAGGTATATGTTGGGTCTAGTAGTTTGCCGGTTATTGTATATAAGGATCACAACCCGCTGGTATTTTTGAACCGTATGCGTAATTCCAGTCATCGCTTAATGCGCCGGTCTCTTCTGGTCCAGGGATTTAATTTGGAAATCCGGTATAAAAAGGGTTCTGAGAATATCATTGCTGACGCGCTCTCTCGCGCTTATAGAGAGGTTTAGTCTCAAACATAGTTTGCTCTAAAGGGTGGGGGTTTTACGTAGGGAGATGTTTATATTTTTCTTTGTTGCCTTCCCTTTTCCAAGCTACCTCACTCTTGCGCTCTCCTTCACTCTTTCTATCAGTCCTGCAGGTTACCTGTGAGAGGGAGGAGCTGATTAATTGATCCTGGTCCTGCGTCACAATAAAGCGCTGGCCGATGTGGAGTGCAGCGCGACACCCGACCCATTCAACCACCACGCCGCCCAGACCAAACCACCCGTCTTACTATTCTTATTGTTTGTGCTGTTGTGAGCAAAAACGGAGTTGTTTAGATAACTAAAACATGTTATTTAACTTTGTTATAATACTTCTGTAAATACACTTCAAATAATACTAAAAGCCAAGGTAGCACTGTAGGGGATAAGGCCTGTTTCTTTGGGAGGTGGTTTCTTTTCTCCTGTGTTTTGTTAGTTAGGGAGGGAGGGAAGATTTATGTATTTTTATTTCCTTTTTTTTTGTTAGGTAAGTTAGCTCTAAATTTCTAAGTTAGTTTTGTTTGTTTGTTATTTTAGGCATTTCTTATCCCTGACGTAAATGCTACTGATTATTATAAATAAATCATTTTGGCTTGTATCTCTGTGGTTGGTATCATCTTTGGTCTGGGCTAAAAATGCGTGAGCGGGTGTCGTCTTAGCATATGTTACTGGTCTGGCTTTTCAGGCCGTAACAACATGCAAACATCATTTGGCTTGACACGCACAGAGGACTTGCTACTCAGCTTAACTTTCAGAGTGTATGCCTTTCTGGATTCACATTCCATCTTCTGGCAACAATTCAGATAAGCAGAAGCCAATTCAGCTTTTATTGGTAAGGACTTAAAAAAATGGGCCCCACCTTTCTTTTTACAATCATCTATAAGGTGTCGGAGGATATTTGTGCCTACTAAAAGTGGGACTTTTTCATTATAAGACTGGTCTGGACTGACCAGGGCTAAGATAGAGAATCTTTTCCCTGTTCCACAGAAGCTTTTGGGAAACTGCACCTCCACTTCAATGTAGCCAAGATAAGGCACTGTTTGGCCAGCTGTACCCTCTATGTGAAGTAAGTCACTCACAGGGCACAATTCTCGATGGGACAAATGTTGCAGGTAGAAAGATTGGGCAATAATGGATACCTGTGAACCAGTATCTATAAGACAACTGCACTGGACTCCATCCAGCCAAGCTGTACCTTCACAGGATTCTCCCACTAGGCCATCTGGAACAAAGTTGTCATCATTCTTCTGAAGCTTGGAGATGCCGTGCTTTGAGAAAGAGGAACTGTATTGGTCATGAGCTCCTGCCTGTTCCGCAACAGGAGCTCCTATGAGTTTAAAGGGAATTCTTGCAAGGACACAGATGAATGTTGAAGTTGCCTTGCTGTATGTCTCTCACATAACTTTTGCTGTACTAAGGTTGCATTCACAGGGTTGTTGCACTGTTGCAGCATATGGGAGTCCTCACCACACCGATAACAACATTTCTGTGATTTGGGATGTCTGTCTGTCTGGTGAGGAGTGGCTACGGTTGGCAACTTCTTAATATCCCTTTCAACTTTTACATTCTCCCAGAGGAAAGAAAAATTAAAAAGGAGATTTCCTTAATGTCTCCGTTGTTTCTCCTAGACAGATGAGATGAGATTAGAAGGAAACCCAAGAGAGATTTTACTTTAAATCTCCTGCTGCTCAGATGTTTCTCCTGAGACAAAGACTTCCATAATCTCACATGCATCTCCTCCTGAGTTTTACTACAGATCTCAATACAGTCTTACATTGTGCTCAGATTTGATAAAAAATAACAGTAATAGTTTACTAAATACAGAAAAGCTTAAATAAAAGTAGACCATGAGAAAAAATCTTTCTAAGAAGAAGCTTCCGAAATGAATAGACTATACCTAAACAACGCAGAACATGAATTACACAATTTAGCATAAAAAATCTGATTTCAGAAAATCTCATGTCTCATTTTTGTCTAAATTTATTTCTCCTAGGCAATTTTAGGAGAAACATCTGTGACAAAGTTGATATCTAAATGAGACAAGGGAGAATCACAAATATGTCTCCTGAGACATCATAGAGCAACATTTAAGCAATAAAATTTTCCTCTGGGCTCAACCGCTTTGCCTGTTCTTCGTTTATGAACACTGGGAGGGAATCTAGTCTTTGCCTCCTCTGCTTCAAGATGTCTAACCCTCTCTTCTAACTCTGCCTTTGTAAGAGCCGAAAGTGGAGAATTGTGTGCTTGGACTGCATCAATCTTCACATGTGTTTTAGTATGCACTTTGGCAGAACCACACCCTGTGTATCGCTTCTTTCGAGTCTCTTTTAAGAGAATTTCCTGTTCATGAGACCTTATCTTCATAAGCAATGGGTCACACAGAGACTCTTTCAGACGAAGTGTAACTATCAGTGCATCATCCCAGCAGCCTCGAATGAACTGCTTTATTAGCTGCGCATCTGTACTTCCTTTGGATATGCCTTTCCTTTCCACCACTTCCTGAATGACAGTATGGAGTCTTCTCAGATAATCTGAAGCCTTCTCACCACTGCTTTGGTGAGTCTCCAAAAACTGTATGTATGATTCTTCACCATCAGTTACACTGCCATAGGCATTCTCTAACTCTCGTATGTACTGATTTGGTGATGCATTTTCACCCACACAGAGAGCTACATTGAGAGCAGGTGGCAACAAACTGTCAATAAAAATCTGCCGCTGCTGATTTACAGAAAGGCCTACATCATTTAGCACCTGTCTGGCATGTAAACGCCAAATGCTGAACTCTACTTCATTTGATGGTTTGGGCAAGTTACCCGAAAACAGCCGTAGTTTTCTTTGAGTGGGCGTGTGCAGTTCTGGGCCATGCTTAACAACGTGCTCAACGACAACCCTTTGCACCTCGGACGGGACTGCAAGAATAGGTGAAGTACTCTGGGCACTAATATCATGAACGAAAGCTGTTCCTTCTTCAGTGGCCTTGCTGTTTTCAGTGTTCAGTGGGGGGGTCTGTAGCAGCTTTGGGAGTAGATGATAAGGGCTTTACAGGATGATTTTTTCCTGCAACCTACCTACTTAAAGCAGATGGATTGTCATTGTAACAAGTAGCCAGCTCTTGCAACTGTTCCTTGAAGTTGGTGGTTAGATCTTCTACTACAAATGCCAAGGTTTTAGCATCACTTACACTTTGCATGTGCTCAGGGCTTTTGTAGGATGCATAATCTTCTAACTGTATAACTTCCCAGCAAGGACCAGCACCATCATGAGGCTGTTCAGCATCTAAGAGCATCGGAGTTACTGCATATTCAAACTGACATAAGAGCCCTTCTGGTATGTCACTGTCTGGATTGCTGGATATAAAATATGCTGGATTTTTCCTACATTGTCCAGTGAAGCAAATGCTTTTTGTACCTCCTCTAATGTAATGTTAGTCCTAACCCCCTTTAGGATCACTATAAACTCTGGATCAAACTTGTACTCATCACAAAAATCCATAACACACTGACTGAGTAACGTTTTTAGAAATACAATCTACAAAAAAAATAAATTGTATTGTGTTTGACCTTTACAAGGAACACTCAAATCACCTTGTGCATACAACAAAGTAATAATGAGAAATTTGTTTTCTGTGGGTCAGATAGCAATGTACTACCTTAGAGTCTGAATAAAAAAATACCAGGCCTGAGTATACTGTGACAGGAATTTTTATTTTCCATGTAGCAATGCAAGAATGATTAATTTTTCAACTTAACAAATTATTGTTATTTTCTTTTTATTATATCACACATTTACACAATAGTTAAAAAAAAATTGGAACGTGAATCACGCTTTCTCTTACTTGGATCCTTATGAGAAAAAATAAATCAGCAACAACAAATCCTCACGGGTCTGTTAGGACCTCATCCACAGTCAGCCAGCATCACAGGGCATAGTAGAGCAGTCCCACAGAACTGGGTCTCCCATATTGCCTAGCATAAAATCAGGGTATTAGTGAGGTAATATGGATGAAAACTGTGTTTTGGCTGACGAGCTCTCTTCTCTCCCGCCAGTCTGCTCGGTTCACCACCTTACTCACTGAGCATGTGCTGCAGCGTGGTGCAACAGCATAAAAGACCCCCCTCCTATTTTTTCCCTTTTATTTAAAATTATTATTCATTTATTTATTTTCTTTTTAATGAATGTCATTTACTATAATTTTCTGAGGAGGTTAATACTAGGTTTATTTGTAGTGTTTATTTAATTGGTAATTAAGTAATTCATTATTATTTTATTATTATTTATTATTTTTTTATGGATTACACTTATTTGATTGTTAATCATTTGAGTGGGTAACACTTACTAATTTTTAATTTCAAATTTCAAATTAATTTAAGTAACTTTAACTTGATTTCAAGACTTAAATGTTACACAGAGTAAATAAGTGTAAATCCTTTCTTTTAGTAAACTTTACTTCATTTCTGCATACAATATTACCTAATTACAATTACTTAATTTACACAATAATACTGAAATAATTCATGATACATAATATATTATGAATCTTGAAAAGTTAATATTTTTAGTTAAAACACACATATTACACTGTCTCAACACATGGATCGCATGTAATACATTCTTTTTATTAGTTTACTAAAAATAATGTATTACATGTGTAACATGCAAGTTTAGCCCTAGGGTGCTGGATATGTTCTGTGTGCTCTCTCCCTCTCCCCATGGGAGGAGCCATGAGCTATAAAACCTGCTGTCACCACCAAGATGGCGGCTAGGGATGTGGAGGAGGAGGAGGGGGGAGGAAGAATGGATTGGGTGGAGGTCCCGGATGATGGAGTAGTTGACTCAGGAACTGATTTTGAACAAACAAGTGGAAAATAGGACTGCAAAAAGTAAGAAAAGTTTGGGATCGATGTCTGATGGCAATTCTGAACGGGTATATCGGAGTAAAGAAGATAACGAGTTCAAAGTAATGATAAAAGTGCTGTCTGAAAATGTTGTAAGTTTGAATCCGTTTAAACTGACTAAAGATTTAAAGAAAGCTCTGGGGGATATAGTATAGAAAGATAGATTCCTAAATTCCTTCGGGATTAAAAAAACACTGTTACTACACTGTCTCTCTCTCTCTCTCTCCATTTATCTCTATCTCTTTATATTTCTCACTGGATATCTATCTATCTATCTATCTATCTATCTATCTATCTATCTATCTATCTATCTATCTATCTATAGTTCCTTGCAAAAGTATTCACCCCCTTGGATTATTTCACTATTTTACTACATTACAACCTGTATGTATTTTTTTTTATTGAATGTGAGGCATCTGCACAAAATAGTCTTCGTGAAATGAGAAAAAAATATATGTATATAAAGAAAATATGAAAATAAAAAACTGAAAATTGGCATGTGCATATGTATTCACCCCCTTTGTTATGAAGCCCCTAAAAAGTTCTGGTGCAACCAGTTACCTTCAGAAGTCACATGCTTAGTGAAATGAAGGCCACCTGTGTGCAATCTAGGTGTCACATGATCTGTCAGTATATACACACCTTTTCTGAAAGGCCCCAGAGGCTGCAACACCATTAAGCTATATTTGATCAAGATAAACTGCCGGAACGTATTCATATGGGCTTTCGTCTCTCAACCGCTCCGATGTTTTAAATGCCAGAATTACGGACACGTAGCTGCAGTCTGCAGGGGAAAGATGAGATGTGCCAGATGTGGAGGAGACCCCGAATATGGCAAATGTGGTAAAGGAGTGAATCCCAAAAGCTGCAACTGTGGAGGACAGCATAGGTCTACAGGGTACAGGGTACAGAGGCAGCTCCGTTTACCAGACTGCCCAAAGCATTCAGCGTGTTAAGATTGCTAAAGGTTTGTCATACGCTGAAGCAGCAAAGGAGGTAAGGTCTGCTAAGGAGTCAGACCAGGATCGTGTGAAAAGTGTGGTAGGTCAGACTGAGCGGAGTTCAGGTAGCCAAGATACTCTGGTACTGGATAAAGTAAAATTTCTTGCATTTATGGTAGAAGTGGTGAATTGCTCAGCCCAGACTGAAAGCAGGACGGTGGGAATTAAAATCATTCTAAAGGCTGCAGAGCAGAAGGCATAACCATTGAAAGACTAAATGAGAACCTGATTTCCCAAGTGTCGGGTTCTCAGGTAGTCTGTGGCTCATAATGGTTGCCTTTTTTTCTTTTACAGTGGAATGCGAGAAGTCTCATAGCTAACGGGCTTGATTTTAAACAGTATGTTGGGGAGATAAAACCGAGTATAATATGTGTTCAGGAAACATGGTTGAAACTTTATAGATTATACATTAAACTGCTATGTGGTTGTTTGTAGGGATCGGGAAATGGGTAACGGTGGAGGGGTTGCTACGTTCATAATGCAAGGTTTGGGCTTTAGGTTGGTGGAAACTAATGGTGACTGTGAAAGTGTGGTTGTAGATGTCCGGACAGGGTCTACTTTTGTAAGAATTGTCAATTTTTATAATTCATGTTCTAAACTGAGCTTGGATATTCTTGAGAGAGTGTGTGGTAAGGGGTATAGTAAAATTATGTGGTGTGGGGATTTTAATGTACAGTTCTTTATGGGGTTGTAACAACACTGATCATAATGGTTTAATTATCGAGGAGTTGTTAGACTCTAAGAGCTTGGTGTGTATTAATACGGGAGAAGGGACAAGATTTGATGTGGTAAATGGGCGAATGTCTGAAAATGTCAGAAATCTCTTGGTAAAGATGAAATCTGTTATGTTATGTTGAGAAATGTGTCAGACAGGGTACTTAGGTATGTTCTTGAATTGTTCAATAAAATATGGAAGGAAGGGAGATTGCCAGGCTCTTGGAAGCATGGAGTGATTGTTCCAGTAGCCAAACCAGGGAAGAATCAACCTGGAATTGGGAAGTCCTTATATGCAGATGATGGGGCTCTGTGGAAGAGAGGTTGGAATTTGAAGGTGGTTCAGAAGTCTTTACAATTGGTAGTCAGTGCTGTGGAAAAATGGGCTTTTGATTGGGGTTTTAGATTGTCTGTGAATAAGACTCAGACAATTTGTTCCACCAAAATGAGGATCATGCCTCAGGTTAGGCTTCAGTTATATGGTCAAAATTTGGCTCAGGTTCCAGTAGTCAAATACTTAGTGGTGTGGATGGATCGTAAGCTGACCTTTCAGTCTCATATTGATCAATTGGTATTAAAATGTAAGAAAGGGATTAACGTGATGAGATGCTTGGCAGGTCTGGACTGGGGTGCGAGTCGTCAGGCACTTGGACAGGTGTATTTTTCTTTAATTCGTTCAGCATTGGATTATGGTAGTTTGGTTTATGGTTCAGCTTCGGATACTTTGTTGAAAAAGGTTGCTGTAATTCAGCTTCAAGCTCTGAGGGTGTGTTGTGGGGCATTTAGGTCTTCACCAAATTCAGCTAGCTTAGTAGAAATGGGAAAACCCCCACTGGCTGTCAGAAGGTGTCAACTTCTCTTATCTTGCTGGGTTGGCTTGCAGGGTCACGGAGAGAATCATCCTACTAAAAGTGTTCTGAAAATCTGTTGGGAACATAGGGATGCTCGGGTTCAAAGTTTTGGGTGGATTTGCTCTGACTCTCAAGCTGCATTAAAAAGTCTTAAAAACAGTCAGCTGGCTTCTAGGTCTGACATTGTTTATGACATTCTTTTAATCCTATATAGGTTGCAGCATTTGGGTCTCTCAATTTGTTTTCTGTGGGTGCCTGCTCATGTAGGAGTGGAAGGAAATTTTGATAGGTCTGACATCTTGGTACCATTGAGTAAGCAGGAGGTTAAAAGGATTATTAAAATGGCTACAACCAATATGTGGCAGGCATCATGGGACTCAGATCTAAATGGTAGACATTTATATAGCTTCCAGAATCGGGTGGGAAGAAGAACAACTAGGGTTTGTTGCAGACGGGATGAGGTCTTACTGTCCAGAGTTCGTATTGGGCATAGTGGGCTGAATCATACGCTGTTTAGGATTGGTAAACATCCAACAGGTAACTGTGTTAATTGCAATCAACCTGAAACAATTGAGCATGTGGTGGTACATTGTGTTGCTTACAGCTTGAAACGGACAGAGGTATTTGGAGCATCCCGCAATGCAAAGACACTGACATTGAAAAGTATAATTTTAGATGAGGTCAAATTGTTGAAATTCCTTAAACTGTCAGGTCTGTTTTTTTAGGTCCAGTAAGTGGCAGTAATGCACCAAGTGTAGGAGTGCCAACTAGGGTTGCCAACTTTTCGAAAATGAAATAAGGGACACTATGATATATATATATATATATATATATATATATATATATATATATATATATATATATATATATATATATATATATTAGTCTATAAATTATACTCCAAACCATGAAACAGTATGCTAAGTTTGTTGAAAAAAGTATGTTTTGGCAGACACTTTTAGTTAATTAATTAATTCGAACCACATATATAATATACAGTACTGTGCTAACGTTTTAAGCACCAAAGTAAATTACACTAATCCATTTATCTCAGAAATATGAGTGTTTTTACCGGGAAAAAGCACCACATATGATTTGAACAGATGCACATAAACATAAATACAGTAAAACATGACAAGGACATTCACATTTTTTACTAAGTATGTTGTATCTTTTGATCCGAGCTGAAGAAAAAAGTGTAGAGATTCCAGATTTTCTCCTGGATGCTCCTCAGCCAGCATGTGTATATTATATTCAGTTCCGTCAGCAGCTCACCTGATTTACCAAATTACCTAACCAGGTGTTGATATGATGATAAATAACTCTAATAAACTCAAACGAGGAGGAGAGATTAGGAAATGTTTTTTAAAAACAGGAAAACAGGGCTGTAAAAGCTCTGCTTTTTGTAGTTATAAGAGCTAATAATCACTTACTTCACAGATAAGAAGCTTTTTCTTTACTGAAATCCCCACAGGCGCCTAAAACTTTTGCACAGTACTGTATGTTTCGTTCAGAAATATTTTGTTCATAACAGAAATATTTTCATGTAAGAAATTAAATTGTGCAATTTACGGATAATATATGCTTTAAAATGAGCTTTTTTTATACCATATCAGCTTCTGGAGACGAATATCGCACAGGGAACCTCCACAATGCTCCCTCTCCCTGTATTCTCCTCTCCCTGTACTCTCCTCTCCCTGTACTCTCCTCTCCCTGTACTCTCCTCTCCCTGTACTCTCCTCTCCCTGTATTCTCCTCTCCCTGTACTCTCCTCTCCCTGTACTCTCCTCTCCCTGTACTCTCCTCTCCCTGTACTCTCCTCTCCCTGTAATCTCCTCTCCCTGTACTCTCCTCTCCCTGTATTCTCCTCTCCCTGTACTCTCCTCTCCCTGTATTTTCCTCTCCCTGTACTCTCCTCTCCCTGTATTCTCCTCTCCCTGTACTCTCCTCTCCCTGTATTCTCCTCTCCCTGTATTCTCCTCTCCCTGTATTCTCCTCTCCCTGTATTCTCCTCTCCCTGTACTCTCCTCTCCCTGTATTCTCCTCTCCCTGTATTCTCCTCTCCCTGTATTCTCCTCTCCCTGTACTCTCCTCTCCCTGTATTCTCCTCTCCCTGTACTCTACTCTCCCTGTATTCTCCTCTCCCTGTATTTTCCTCTCCCTGTACTCTACTCTCCCTGTACTCTACTCTCCCTGTATTCTCCTCTCCCTGTATTCTCCTCTCCCTGTATTCTCCTCTCCCTGTACTCTCCTCTCCCTGTATTCTCCTCTCCCTGTACTCTCCTCTCCCTGTATTCTCCTCTCCCTGTACCCTCCTCTCCCTGTACTCTCCTCTCCCTGTACTCTCCTCTCCCTGTACTCTCCTCTCCCTGTACCCTCCTCTCCCTGTACCCTCCTCTCCCTGTACCCTCCTCTCCCTGTACTCTCCTCTCCCTGTACCCTCCTCTCCCTGTACCCTCCTCTCCCTGTACTCTCCTCTCCCTGTACTCTCCTCTCCCTTGCTACAACAGACTGGGATATGTTTGAGGCTGCAGCCACTATGAGGGACTCTTCAATCAACATACAGGAGTATGCTGAGCACTTGTCCGGTTACATCAGCACGTGTGTGGACAACATCGTGCCCACTGTACAGGTGAAGAGGTTCCCCAACCAGAAACCTTGGGTCAACAACCAGGTACGACACATGCTGCGTGCTCGTTCTCTTGCATTCAGATCAGGCAATGAGACTGAGTACAAAGCTGTGAAGTACAAACTGAGGAAGACCATCACAGTGGCCAAGAGGCAGTACAGGGAGAAACTGGATGGCTTCTACTCCACTGCTGACTCAAGGAGGATGTGGCAAGGCCTGCAGCACATCACAGACTACAGGAGCACCACCAGCACCATCAGCTCCACAGACAGCCTACCGGATGATCTCAACACATTCTACACCCGCTTCGAGACCTCCAGCAACAACACTGAGAGGGGTACACACACCCAGCTCTCCCAACCCCCCTCCTCCACACTCTCAATATCACCAGGCCAAGTTTGCAGAGCTTTGAGTAAAATCAACCCCCGCAAGGCAGCAGGACCAGACAACATTCCTGGGCGGGCCCTCAAAGCATGTGCGAACGAACTGGCTGGTGTTCTGGCCTCCATTTTCAATAATTCCCTCAGCCAGAGCATTGTTCCCACCTGCTACAAGACCACAACCATCGTCCCCCTCCCCAAGAAGAGCCCCCCCACCTGCTTGAATGACTACAGGCCAGTAGCACTCACTCCGATCATTATGAAGTGCTTCGAGAGAGTGGTGCTGGCCCACATCCAGCACAGCATACCGGACACCCTGGACTCACTGCAGTATGCCTACCGCCATAACAGATCCACCTCAGACGCCATCTCTGCTGCCCTCCACTACTCCCTCTCACACCTGGAAAACAAAGACTCCTACATTAGGATGCTCTTTGTGGACTACAGCTCTGCCTTCAACACGGTCATCCCCCACAAACTCACCCACAAGCTGTCCACACTCAGCTTGCACCCCTCCCTCTGCGACTGGCTCCTGGATTTCCTCACTGGCAGGCCCCAGTCTGTAAGGATTGGCAACAGGACTTCAGCCAGCATCACCACCTACACCGGCACCCCACAGGGATGTGTCCTCAGCCCCATCCTTTACACACTGTTTACCCACGACTGTGTCACCTCACACAAGGACAATATCATCCTGAAGTTCGCTGATGATACCGCGGTGATAGGACGCATCACTGGCGGAGATGAAGCGGCCTACAGGAGTGAGGTGACCAGGCTGGTGTTATGGTGCGAAGACAACAATCTCGCTCTCAACACGGTCAAGACAAAGGAGCTGATAGTGGACATGAGAAAGGGGAGGAGACCTCATCAGCCACTGTTCATCCGGGAACTTGAAGTGGAGGGAGTGAGCAGCTTCAAATACCTGGGCGTCCACATCAGTCAGGACCTCACATGGACAATAAACACAACGCAGCTGGTCAAAAAGGCTCAACAGCGGCTGTACTTTCTGAGGAGACTGAGGAAGTTTGGGATGTCTCCCAAGATCCTCAACAACTTCTACAGCTGTGTGATCGAGAGCCTCCTGACCAGCTGCATCACCGTGTGGTACGGCAACACGACTGTGGCAGAGCGCAAACGTCTGCAGAGAGTGGTGTAGACTGCCGAGAAGATCATCAGGACTCCACTGCCCTCCCTGCAGAGCATCTACCACCACAGAGTCCACAGGAGAGCTGCATCCATCCTCAAAGACTCCACCCATCCCCAGCATGGACTGTTCACACTTCTGCCCTCAGGCCGGAGGTACAGAAGTGTAAAATGCAAGACCACCAGGTTAAAGAACAGTTTCTTCCCCATGGCCATCAGACTCTTGAACACACCTAAGGAATGACCCTGCCTTCAGACTCTAAACACACCTCAGGTATAACCCTGCGATCAGACTCTTGAACACAACTCAGGAATAACCCTGCACTTTACTTCAACATGTTTACATTGCAGCCGTCACTTTACTGTTAATCTTTTTTTAATATATATAGTTAATGTCCATAACTGCATTATTTCGCACTTGCACTTTTTTTATACATTTCTTTGCTTAAGTAACTTTTATTTTTTTTATGTCTTTGACAATTAGTTTAATATTTATAACCTTATTGTATTTTTTTGCACTTTTTCTATCTTCTATTTGGCATTCTTGGCGAAGAGCAAAGAAAGAATTTCATTGTACACTGAAACCCGTTTCTGTACTGTACATATGACAATAAACTCTTTGAATCTGTACTCTCCTCTCCCTATATTCTCTCCCTGTACTCTACTCTCCCTGTATTCTCCTCTCCCTGTATTCTCCTCTCCCTATATTCTCTCCCTGTACTCTCCTCTCCCTGTATTCTCCTCTCCCTGTATCCTCCTCTCCCTGTACTCTCCTCTCCCTGTACTCTCCTCTCCCTGTACCCTCCTCTCCCTGTATCCTCCTGTCCCTGTACTCTCCTCTCCCTGTACTCTCCTCTCCCTGTATTCTCCTCTCCCTGTACTCTACTCTCCCTGTATTCTCCTCTCCCTGTACTCTCCTCTCCCTGTATTCTCCTCTCCCTGTACTCTACTCTCCCTGTATTCTCCTCTCCCTGTACTCTCCTCTCCCTGTATTCTCCTCTCCCTGTATCCTCCTCTCCCTGTACCCTCCTCTCCCTGTATTCTCCTCTCCCTGTATTCTCCTCTCCCTGTACTCTCCTCTCCCTGTACTCTCCTCTCCCTGTACTCTCCTCTCCCTGTACTGTCCTCTCCCTGTACTCTCCTGTCTCTGTACTCTCCTCTCCCTGTACTGTCCTCTCCCTGTACTGTCCTCTCCCTATGTTCTCCTCTCCCTGTACTCTCCTCTCCCTGTACTGTCCTCTCCCTGTTTTCTCCTCTCCCTGTACTCTCCTCTCCCTGTACTCTCCTCTCCCTGTACTGTCCTCTCCCTTTTTTCTCCTCTCCCTGTACTCTCCTCTCCCTGTACTGTCCTCTCCCTGTACTCTCCTCTCCCTGTACTGTCCTCTCCCTGTACTCTCCTTTCTCTGTATCCTCCTCTCCCTGTATTCTCCTCTCCCTGTACTCTCCTCTCCCTGTACTCTCCTCTCTCTGTACTCTCCTCTCCCTGTACTCTCCTCTCCCTGTATTCTCCTCTCCCTGTTTTCTCCTCTCCCTGTACTCTTCTCTCCCTGTACCCTCCTCTCCCTGTATTCTCCTCTCCCTGTACTCTCCTCTCCCTGTACTGTCCTCTCCCTGTACTCTCCTCTCCCTGTACTCTTCTCTCCCTGTACCCTCCTCTCCCTGTATTCTCCTCTCCCTGTACTCTCCTCTCCCTGTACTCTCCTCTCCCTGTATTCTCCTCTCCCTGTACTCTCCTCTCCCTGTATTCTCCTCTCCCTGTACTCTCCTCTCCCTGTACTCTCCTCTCCCTGTTTTCTCCTCTCCCTGTACTCTCCTCTCCCTGTACTCTCCTGTCCCTGTACTGTCCTCTCCCTATATTCTCCTCTCCCTGTATTCTCCTCTCCCTGTACTCTCCTCTCCCTGTACTCTCCTCTCCCTGTTTTCTCCTCTCCCTGTACTCTCCTCTCCCTGTACTCTCCTGTCCCTGTACTGTCCTCTCCCTATATTCTCCTCTCCCTGTACTCTCCTCTCCCTGTACTCTCCTCTCCCTGTTTTCTCCTCTCCCTGTACTCTCCTCTCCCTGTACTCTCCTGTCCCTGTACTGTCCTCTCCCTATATTCTCCTCTCCCTGTACTCTCCTCTCCCTGTTTTCTCCTCTCCCTGTACTCTCCTCTCCCTGTACTCTCCTCTCCCTGTACTCTCCTCTCCCTGTATCCTCCTCTCCCTGTATTCTCCTCTCCCTGTATTCTCCTCTCCCTGTTTTCTCCTCTCCCTGTACTCTCCTCTCCCTGTACCCTTCTCTCCCTGTACCCTCCTCTCGCTGTACTCTCCTCTCCCTGTATTCTCCTCTCCCTGTATTCTCCTCTCCCTGTACTCTCCTCTCCCTGTACTCTCCTCTCCCTGTACTCTCCTCTCCCTGTATCCTCCTCTCCCTGTACTCTCCTCTCCCTGTATTCTCCTCTCCCTGTTTTCTCCTCTCCCTGTACTCTCCTCTCCCTGTACCCTTCTCTCCCTGTACCCTCCTCTCCCTGTACTCTCCTCTCCCTGTACCCTCCTCTCCCTGTATTCTCCTCTCCCTGTACTCTCCTCTCCCTGTACTCTCCTCTCCCTGTATCCTCCTGTCCCTATATTCTCCTCTCCCTGTACTCTCCTCTCCCTGTACTCTCCTCTCCCTGTACTCTCCTCTCCCTGTATCCTCCTCTCCCTGTACTCTCCTCTCCCTGTATTCTCCTCTCCCTGTATCCTCCTCTCCCTGTACCCTCCTCTCCCTGTATTCTCCTCTCCCTGTATCCTCCTCTCCCTGTATTCTCCTCTCCCTGTACTCTCCTCTCCCTGTACTCTCCTCTCCCTGTACTCTCCTCTCTCTGTACTCTCCTCTCCCTGTACTGTCCTCTCCCTGTACTCTCCTCTCTCTGTACTCTCCTCTCCCTGTACTCTCCTCTCTCTGTACTCTCCTCTCCCTGTACTCTCCTCTCTCTGTACTCTCCTCTCCCTGTACTGTCCTCTCCCTGTATTCTCCTCTCCCTGTACTCTCCTCTCCCTGTATTCTCCTCTCCCTGTACTCTCCTCTCCCTGTACTCTCCTCTCCCTGTACTGTCCTCTCCCTGTACTGTCCTCTCCCTATGTTCTCCTCTCCCTGTATTCTCCTCTCCCTGTACCCTCCTCTCCCTGTATTCTCCTCTCCCTGTACTCTCCTCTCCCTGTACTCTCCTCTCCCTGTACTGTCCTCTCCCTGTACTCTCCTCTCCCTGTACTCTTCTCTCCCTGTACCCTCCTCTCCCTGTATTCTCCTCTCCCTGTACTCTCCTCTCCCTGTACTCTCCTCTCCCTGTATTCTCCTCTCCCTGTATTCTCCTCTCCCTGTACTCTCCTCTCCCTGTACTGTCCTCTCCCTGTACTCTCCTCTCCCTGTACTGTCCTCTCCCTGTACTCTCCTCTCCCTGTACTCTTCTCTCCCTGTACCCTCCTCTCCCTGTATTCTCCTCTCCCTGTACTCTCCTCTCCCTGTACTCTCCTCTCCCTGTATTCTCCTCTCCCTGTATTCTCCTCTCCCTGTACTCTCCTCTCCCTGTACCCTCCTCTCCCTGTACTCTCCTCTCCCTGTTTTCTCCTCTCCCTGTACTCTCCTCTCCCTGTTTTCTCCTCTCCCTGTACTCTCCTCTCCCTGTACTCTTCTCTCCCTGTACCCTCCTCTCCCTGTATTCTCCTCTCCCTGTACTCTCCTCTCCCTGTACTCTCCTCTCCCTGTATTCTCCTCTCCCTGTATTCTCCTCTCCCTGTACTCTCCTCTCCCTGTACCCTCCTCTCCCTGTACTCTCCTCTCCCTGTTTTCTCCTCTCCCTGTACTCTCCTCTCCCTGTTTTCTCCTCTCCCTGTACTCTCCTCTCCCTGTACTCTCCTCTCCCTGTACTGTCCTCTCCCTATATTCTCCTCTCCCTGTACTCTCCTCTCCCTGTTTTCTCCTCTCCCTGTACTCTCCTCTCCCTGTACTCTCCTCTCCCTGTACTGTCCTCTCCCTATATTCTCCTCTCCCTGTACTCTCCTCTCCCTGTTTTCTCCTCTCCCTGTACTCTCCTCTCCCTGTACTCTCCTCTCCCTGTATTCTCCTCTCCCTGTACTCTCCTCTCCCTGTACTGTCCTCTCCCTATATTCTCCTCTCCCTGTACTCTCCTCTCCCTGTTTTCTCCTCTCCCTGTACTCTCCTCTCCCTGTACTCTCCTCTCCCTGTTTTCTCCTCTCCCTGTACTCTCCTCTCCCTGTACTCTCCTCTCCCTGTATTCTCCTCTCCCTGTACTCTCCTCTCCCTGTTTTCTCCTCTCCCTGTACTCTCCTCTCCCTGTACTCTCCTCTCCCTGTATTCTCCTCTCCCTGTACTCTCCTCTCCCTGTATTCTCCTCTCCCTGTACTCTCCTCTCCCTGTATTCTCCTCTCCCTGTTTTCTCCTCTCCCTGTACTCTCCTCTCCCTGTATTCTCCTCTCCCTGTATTCTCCTCTCCCTGTACTCTCCTCTCCCTGTATCCTCCTCTCCCTGTACTCTCCTCTCCCTGTATTCTCCTCTCCCTGTTTTCTCCTCTCCCTGTACCCTTCTCTCCCTGTACCCTTCTCTCCCTGTACCCTCCTCTCCCTGTACTCTCCTCTCCCTGTACCCTTCTCTCCCTGTACCCTCCTCTCCCTGTACTCTCCTCTCCCTGTACTCTCCTCTCCCTGTATTCTCCTCTCCCTGTACTCTCCTCTCCCTGTACTCTCCTCTCCCTGTACTGTCCTCTCCCTGTATTCTCCTCTCCCTGTATTCTCCTCTCCCTGTACTCTCCTCTCCCTGTACCCTCCTCTCCCTGTACTCTCCTCTCCCTGTATTCTCCTCTCCCTGTACTCTCCTCTCCCTGTACTGTCCTCTCCCTGAATTCTCCTCTCCCTGTACTCTCCTCTCCCTGTATTCTCCTCTCCCTGTACTCTCCTCTCCCTGTACCCTCCTCTCCCTGTACTCTCCTCTCCCTGTACTCTCCTCTCCCTGTATTCTCCTCTCCCTGTACTCTCCTCTCCCTGTATTCTCCTCTCCCTGTACCCTCCTCTCCCTGTACTGTCCTCTCCCTGTACTCTCCTCTCCCTGTATTCTCCTCTCCCTGTACTCTCCTCTCCCTGTATTCTCCTCTCCCTGTACTCTCCTCTCCCTGTACCCTCCTCTCCCTCTACTCTCCTCTCCCTGTACTCTCCTCTCCCTGTATTCTCCTCTCCCTGTACTCTCCTCTCCCTGTACTCTCCTCTCCCTGTACTCTTCTCTCCTTGTACTCTCCTCTCCCTGTATTCTCCTCTCCCTGTACTCTCCTCTCCCTGTACTGTCCTCTCCCTGTTTTCTCCTCTCCCTGTATTCTCCTCTCCCTGTACTCTCCTCTCCCTGTACTGTCCTCTCCCTGTATTCTCCTCTCCCTGTACTGTCCTCTCCCTGTATTCTCCTCTCCCTATACTCTCCTCTCCCTGTATTCTCCTCTCCCTGTACTCTCCTCTCCCTGTATCCTCCTCTCCCTGTACTGTCCTCTCCCTGTTTTCTCCTCTCCCTGTACTCTCCTCTCCCTGTACCCTCCTCTCCCTGTACTCTCCTTTCTCTGTATCCTCCTCTCCCTGTACTCTCCTTTCTCTGTATCCTCCTCACACTGTACCATCCTCTCCCTGTACTCTCCTTTCTCTGTATCCTCCTCTCCCTGTTCTCTCCTCTCCCTGTACTGTCCTCTCCCTGTATTCTCCTCTCCCTGTACTGTCCTCTCCCTGTACTGTCCTCTCCCTGTACTCTCCTCTCCCTGTACTGTCCTCTCCCTGTATTCTCCTCTCCCTGTATTCTCCTCTCCCTGTATTCTCCTCTCCCTGTACTCTCCTCTCCCTGTACTCTCCTCTCCCTGTATCCTCCTCTCCCTGTACTGTCCTCTCCCTGTATTCTACTCTCCCTGTACTCTCCTCTCCCTGTACTCTCCTCTCCTTGTATTCTCCTCTCCCTGTACTCTCCTCTCCCTGTATCCTCCTCTCCCTGTATTCTCCTCTCCCTGTTTTCTCCTCTCCCTGTATTCTCCTCTCCCTGTATCCTCCTCTCCCTGTACTCTCCTCTCCCTGTACTCTCCTCTCCCTGTATTCTCCTCTCCCTATACTCTCCTCTCCCTGTATTCTCCTCTCCCTGTACTCTCCTCTCCCTGTATCCTCCTCTCCCTGTACTGTCCTCTCCCTGTACTCTCCTCTCCTTGTATTCTCCTCTCCCTGTATTCTACTCTCCCTGTACTCTCCTCTCCCTGTACTCTCCTCTCCTTGTATCCTCCTCTCCCTGTATTCTACTCTCCCTGTACTCTCCTCTCCCTGTACTCTCCTCTCCCTGTATTCTCCTCTCCCTGTATTCTACTCTCCCTGTACTCTCCTCTCCTTGTATCCTCCTCTCCCTGTATTCTACTCTCCCTGTACTCTCCTCTCCCTGTACTCTCCTCTCCCTGTATTCTCCTCTCCCTGTATTCTACTCTCCCTGTACTCTCCTCTCCCTGTACTCTTCTCTCCCTGTACCCTCCTCTCCCTGTATTCTCCTCTCCCTGTACTCTCCTCTCCCTGTACTCTCCTCTCCCTGTACTCTCCTCTCCCTGTACTCTCCTCTCCCTGTACCCTCCTCTCCTTGTACTCTCCTCTCCCTGTACTCTCCTCTCCCTGTACTCTCCTCTCCCTGTATTCTCCTCTCCCTGTACTCTCCTCTCCCTGTACTCTCCTCTCCTTGTACTCTCCTCTCCCTGTACTCTCCTCTCCCTGTATTCTCCTCTCCCTGTACTCTCCTCTCCCTGTACTCTCCTCTCCCTGTATTCTCCTCTCCCTGTACTCTCCTCTCCCTGTACTCTCCTCTCCCTGTACTCTCCTCTCCCTGTATCCTCCTCTCCCTGTACTCTCCTCTCCCTGTACTGTCCTCTCCCTGTATTCTCCTCTCCCTGTACTCTCCTCTCCCTGTATCCTCCTCTCCCTGTACTCTCCTCTCCCTGTACTGTCCTCTCCCTGTATCCTCCTCTCCCTGTATTCTCCTCTCCCTGTTTTCTCCTCTCCCTGTACTCTCCTCTCCTTGTACTCTTCTCTCCCTGTACCCTCCTCTCCCTGTATTCTCCTCTCCCTGTACTCTCCTCTCCCTGTACTCTCCTCTCCCTGTATCCTCCTCTCCTTGTTTTCTCCTCTCCCTGTACTCTCCTCTCCCTGTATTCTCCTCTCCCTGTTTTCTCCTCTCCTTGTACTCTTCTCTCCCTGTACCCTCCTCTCCCTGTACTCTCCTCTCCCTGTACTCTCCTCTCCCTGTATCCTCCTCTCCTTGTTTTCTCCTCTCCCTGTACTCTCCTCTCCCTGTATTCTCCTCTCCCTGTTTTCTCCTCTCCTTGTACTCTCCTCTCCCTGTACTGTCCTCTCCCTGTATCCTCCTCTCCCTGTATTCTCCTCTCCCTGTTTTCTCCTCTCCCTGTACTCTCCTCTCCTTGTACTCTCCTCTCCCTGTATTCTCCTCTCCCTGTTTTCTCCTCTCCTTGTACTCTCCTCTCCCTGTACTGTCCTCTCCCTGTATCCTCCTCTCCCTGTATTCTCCTCTCCCTGTATTCTCCTCTCCCTGTACTCTCCTCTCCCTGTACTCTCCTCTCCCTGTATCCTCCTCTCCCTGTACTCTCCTCTCCCTGTATTCTCCTCTCCCTGTTTTCTCCTCTCCCTGTATTCTCCTCTCCCTGTACTCTCCTCTCCCTGTATCCTCCTCTCCCTGTACTCTCCTCTCCCTGTTTTCTCATCTCCCTGTACTCTCCTCTCCCTGTACTCTCCTCTCCCTGTATTCTCCTCTCCCTGTACTCTCCTCTCCCTGTACCCTCCTCTCCCTGTATTCTCCTCTCCCTGTACTCTCCTCTCCCTGTACTCTCCTCTCCCTGTATCCTCCTCTCCTTGTTTTCTCCTCTCCCTGTATTCTCCTCTCCTTGTTTTCTCCTCTCCCTGTATCCTCCTCTCCCTGTATTCTCCTCTCCCTGTACTCTCCTCTCCCTGTACTCTCCTCTCCCTGTACTGTCCTCTCCCTGTACTGTCCTCTCCCTGTACTCTCCTCTCCCTGTATTCTCCTCTCCCTGTACTCTCCTCTCCCTGTACTCTCCTCTCCCTGTACTGTCCTCTCCCTGTTTTCTCCTCTCCCTGTACTCTCCTCTCCCTGTACTCTCCTCTCCCTGTATCCTCCTCTCCCTGTACTCTCCTCTCCCTGTACTGTCCTCTCCCTGTACTGTCCTCTCCCTGTACTGTCCTCTCCCTGTACTCTCCTCTCCCTGTATTCTCCTCTCCCTGTACTCTCCTCTCCCTGTACTCTCCTCTCCCTGTACTGTCCTCTCCCTGTTTTCTCCTCTCCCTGTACTCTCCTCTCCCTGTACTCTCCTCTCCCTGTACTCTCCTCTCCCTGTACTCTCCTCTCCCTGTACCCTTCTCTCCCTGTACCCTCCTCTCCCTGTACTCTCCTCTCCCTGTACTCTCCTCTCCCTGTATTCTCCTCTCCCTGTACTCTCCTCTCCCTCCCTGTACTCTCCTCTCCCTGTATTCTCCTCTCCCTGTACTCTCCTCTCCCTGTACTGTCCTCTCCCTGTACTCTCCTCTCCCTGTACTCTCCTCTCCCTGTACTGTCCTCTCCCTGTTTTCTCCTCTCCCTGTACTCTCCTCTCCCTGTACTCTCCTCTCCCTGTATCCTCCTCTCCCTGTACTCTCCTCTCCCTGTACTCTCCTCTCCCTGTACTCTCCTCTCCCTGTACCCTCCTCTCCCTGTACCCTTCTCTCCCTGTACTCTCCTCTCCCTGTACTGTCCTCTCCCTGTTTTCTCCTCTCCCTGTATTCTCCTCTCCCTGTACTCTCCTCTCCCTGTACTCTCCTCTCCCTGTACTGTCCTCTCCCTGTACTCTCCTCTCCCTGTACTCTCCTCTCCCTGTACTCTCCTCTCCCTGTATCCTCCTCTCCCTGTACTCTCCTATCCCTGTACTCTCCTCTCCCTGTACTCTCCTCTCCCTGTACTCTCCTCTCCCTGTATTCTCCTCTCCCTGTACTCTCCTCTCCCTGTACTCTCCTCTCCCTGTACTCTCCTCTCCCTGTATTCTCCTCTCCCTGTACTCTCCTCTCCCTGTACTCTCCTCTCCCTGTACTCTCCTCTCCCTGTACTCTCCTCTCCCTGTATTCTCCTCTCCCTGTACTCTCCTCTCCCTGTACCCTCCTCTCCCTGTACTCTCCTCTCCCTGTACTCTCCTCTCCCTGTACTCTCCTCTCCCTGTACTCTCCTCTCCCTGTATTCTCCTCTCCCTGTACTCTCCTCTCCCTGTACTCTCCTCTCCCTGTACTCTCCTCTCCCTGTACTCTCCTCTCCCTGTATTCTCCTCTCCCTGTACTCTCCTCTCCCTGTACTCTCCTCTCCCTGTACTCTCCTCTCCCTGTACTCTCCTCTCCCTGTACTCTCCTCTCCCTGTACTCTCCTCTCCCTGTATTCTCCTCTCCCTGTACTCTCCTCTCCCTGTACTCTCCTCTCCCTGTATTCTCCTCTCCCTGTACTCTCCTCTCCCTGTACCCTCCTCTCCCTGTACCCTTCTCTCCCTGTATCCTCCTCTCCCTGTACTCTCCTCTCCCTGTACTCTCCTCTCCCTGTACTCTCCTCTCCCTGTTTTCTCCTCTCCCTGTACTCTCCTCTCCCTGTACCCTTCTCTCCCTGTATCCTCCTCTCCCTGTACTCTCCTCTCCCTGTACTCTCCTCTCCCTGTACTCTCCTCTCCCTGTTTTCTCCTCTCCCTGTACTCTCCTCTCCCTGTACCCTTCTCTCCCTGTACTCTCCTCTCCCTGTACTCTCCTCTCCCTGTACTCTCCTCTCCCTGTTTTCTCCTCTCCCTGTACTCTCCTCTCCCTGTACCCTTCTCTCCCTGTACCCTTCTCTCCCTGTACTCTCCTCTCCCTGTACTCTCCTCTCCCTGTTTTCTCCTCTCCCTGTACTCTCCTCTCCCTGTACCCTTCTCTCCCTGTACCCTCCTCTCCCTGTACTCTCCTCTCCCTGTTTTCTCCTCTCCCTGTACTCTCCTCTCCCTGTACCCTTCTCTCCCTGTATCCTCCTCTCCCTGTACTCTCCTCTCCCTGTATCCTCCTCTCCCTGTACTCTCCTCTCCCTGTACTCTCCTCTCCCTGTACTCTCCTCTCCCTGTTTTCTCCTCTCCCTGTACTCTCCTCTCCCTGTACTCTCCTCTCCCTGTACCCTTCTCTCCCTGTATCCTCCTCTCCCTGTACTCTCCTCTCCCTGTATCCTCCTCTCCCTGTATCCTCCTCTCCCTGTACTCTCCTCTCCCTGTACTCTCCTCTCCCTGTACTCTCCTCTCCCTGTTTTCTCCTCTCCCTGTACTCTCCTCTCCCTGTACTCTCCTCTCCCTGTACCCTTCTCTCCCTGTATCCTCCTCTCCCTGTACTCTCCTCTCCCTGTACTCTCCTCTCCCTGTATCCTCCTCTCCCTGTACTCTCCTCTCCCTGTACTCTCCTCTCCCTGTACCCTTCTCTCCCTGTATCCTCCTCTCCCTGTACTCTCCTCTCCCTGTACTCTCCTCTCCCTGTATCCTCCTCTCCCTGTACTCTCCTGTCCCTGTACTCTCCTCTCCCTGTACTCTCCTCTCCCTGTTTTCTCCTCTCCCTGTACTCTCCTCTCCCTGTACCCTTCTCTCCCTGTATCCTCCTCTCCCTGTACTCTCCTCTCCCTGTATCCTCCTCTCCCTGTACTCTCCTCTCCCTGTTTTCTCCTCTCCCTGTACTCTCCTCTCCCTGTACTCTCCTCTCCCTGTATCCTCCTCTCCCTGTACTCTCCTCTCCCTGTTTTCTCCTCTCCCTGTACTCTCCTCTCCCTGTACTCTCCTCTCCCTGTATCCTCCTCTCCCTGTACTCTCCTCTCCCTGTATTCTCCTCTCCCTGTACTCTCCTCTCCCTGTACCCTTCTCTCCCTGTATCCTCCTCTCCCTGTACTCTCCTCTCCCTGTATCCTCCTCTCCCTGTACTCTCCTCTCCCTGTACTCTCCTCTCCCTGTATCCTCCTCTCCCTGTACTCTCCTCTCCCTGTACTCTCCTCTCCCTGTACTCTCCTCTCCCTGTACTCTCCTCTCCCTGTATCCTCCTCTCCCTGTACTCTCCTCTCCCTGTTTTCTCCTCTCCCTGTACTCTCCTCTCCCTGTACCCTTCTCTCCCTGTACCCTCCTCTCCCTGTACTCTCCTCTCCCTGTATCCTCCTCTCCCTGTACTCTCCTCTCCCTGTACTCTCCTCTCCCTGTATCCTCCTCTCCCTGTACTCTCCTCTCCCTGTACTCTCCTCTCCCTGTACTCTCCTCTCCCTGTACCCTTCTCTCCCTGTACCCCGCTCTCCCTGTACTCTCCTCTCCCTGTACTCTCCTCTCCCTGTACTCTCCTCTCCCTGTACTCTCCTCTCCCTGTATTCTCCTCTCCCTGTACTCTCCTCTCCCTGTACTCTCCTCTCCCTGTATTCTCCTCTCCCTGTACTCTCCTCTCCCTGTACCCTCCTCTCCCTGTACTCTCCTCTCCCTGTACTCTCCTCTCCCTGTACTCTCCTCTCCCTGTACTCTCCTCTCCCTGTATTCTCCTCTCCCTGTACTCTCCTCTCCCTGTACTCTCCTCTCCCTGTACTCTCCTCTCCCTGTATTCTCCTCTCCCTGTACTCTCCTCTCCCTGTACTCTCCTCTCCCTGTACTCTCCTCTCCCTGTACCCTCCTCTCCCTGTACTCTCCTCTCCCTGTACTCTCCTCTCCCTGTACTCTCCTCTCCCTGTACCCTCCTCTCCCTGTACCCTCCTCTCCCTGTACTCTCCTCTCCCTGTTTTCTCCTCTCCCTGTACTCTCCTCTCCCTGTACCCTTCTCTCCCTGTATCCTCCTCTCCCTGTACTCTCCTCTCCCTGTATTCTCCTCTCCCTGTACTCTCCTCTCCCTGTATCCTCCTCTCCCTGTACTCTCCTCTCCCTGTACTCTCCTCTCCCTATATTCTCCTCTCCCTGTACTCTCCTCTCCCTGTATCCTCCTCTCCCTGTACTCTCCTCTCCCTGTACTCTCCTCTGCCTGTACTCTCCTCTCCCTGTATCCTCCTCTCCCTGTACTCTCCTCTCCCTGTTTTCTCCTCTCCCTGTACTCTCCTCTCCCTGTACTCTCCTCTCCCTGTATCCTCCTCTCCCTGTACTCTCCTCTCCCTGTTTTCTCCTCTCCCTGTACTCTCCTCTCCCTGTACTCTCCTCTCCCTGTATCCTCCTCTCCCTGTACTCTCCTCTCCCTGTATTCTCCTCTCCCTGTACTCTCCTCTCCCTGTACCCTTCTCTCCCTGTATCCTCCTCTCCCTGTACTCTCCTCTCCCTGTATCCTCCTCTCCCTGTACTCTCCTCTCCCTGTACTCTCCTCTCCCTGTATCCTCCTCTCCCTTTACTCTCCTCTCCCTGTACTCTCCTCTCCCTGTTTTCTCCTCTCCCTGTACTCTCCTCTCCCTGTACTCTCCTCTCCCTGTATCCTCCTCTCCCTGTACTCTCCTCTCCCTGTATTCTCCTCTCCCTGTACTCTCCTCTCCCTGTACCCTTCTCTCCCTGTATCCTCCTCTCCCTGTACTCTCCTCTCCCTGTATCCTCCTCTCCCTGTACTCTCCTCTCCCTGTACTCTCCTCTCCCTGTACTCTCCTCTCCCTGTACCCTCCTCTCCCTGTACCCTCCTCTCCCTGTACTCTCCTCTCCCTGTACTCTCCTCTCCTTGTATTCTCCTCTCCCTGTACTCTCCTCTCCCTGTACTCTCCTCTCCTTGTATTCTCCTCTCCCTGTACTCTCCTCTCCCTGTACTCTCCTCTCCCTGTATTCTCCTCTCCCTGTACCCTCCTCTCCCTGTACTCTCCTCTCCCTGTACTCTCCTCTCCCTGTATTCTCCTCTCCCTGTACTCTCCTCTCCCTGTACTCTCCTCACCCTGTACTCTCCTCTCCTTGTATTCTCCTCTCCCTGTACTCTCCTCTCCCTGTACTCTCCTCTCCCTGTACTCTCCTCTTCCTGTACTCTCCTCTCCCTGTACTCTCCTCTCCCTGTATTCTCCTCTCCCTGTACTCTCCTCTCCCTGTACTCTCCTCTCCCTGTACCCTCCTCTCCCTGTACCCTCCTCTCCCTGTACTCTCCTCTCCCTGTACTCTCCTCTCCTTGTATTCTCCTCTCCCTGTACTCTCCTCTCCCTGTACTCTCCTCTCCCTGTACTCTCCTCTCCCTGTACTCTCCTCTCCCTGTATTCTCCTCTCCCTGTATTCTCCTCTCCCTGTACCCTCCTCTCCCTGTACTCTCCTCTCCCTGTACTCTCCTCTCCCTGTACTCTCCTCTCCCTGTACTGTCCTCTCCCTGTATCCTCCTCTCCCTGTACTCTCCTCTCCCTGTACTCTCCTCTCCCTGTACTCTCCTCTCCCTGTATCCTCCTCTCCCTGTACTCTCCTCTCCCTGTATCCTCCTCTCCCTGTACTCTCCTCTCCCTGTACTCTCCTCTCCCTGTATCCTCCTCTCCCTGTACTCTCCTCTCCCTGTTTTCTCCTCTCCCTGTATCCTCCTCTCCCTGTACTCTCCTCTCCCTGTACTCTCCTCTCCCTGTACTCTCCTCTCCCTGTACCCTCCTCTCCCTGTACTCTCCTCTCCCTGTACTCTCCTCTCCCTGTACTCTCCTCTCCCTGTACTCTCCTCTCCCTGTATCCTCCTCTCCCTGTACTCTCCTCTCCCTGTACTCTCCTCTCCCTGTATCCTCCTCTCCCTGTACTCTCCTCTCCCTGTACTCTCCTCTCCCTGTACTCTCCTCTCCCTGTATTCTCCTCTCCCTGTACTCTCCTCTCCCTGTACTCTCCTCTCCGTGTACTCTCCTCTCCCTGTATCCTCCTCTCCCTGTACTCTTCTCTCCCTGTACTCTCCTCTCCCTGTACCCTCCTCTCCCTGTACTCTCCTCTCCCTGTACTCTCCTCTCCCTGTACTCTCCTCTCCCTGTACTCTCCTCTCCCTGTATCCTCCTCTCCCTGTACTCTCCTCTTCCTGTACTCTCCTCTTCCTGTACTCTCCTCTCCCTGTACTCTCCTCTCCCTGTACTCTCCTCTCCCTGTACCCTCCTCTCCCTGTACTCTCCTCTCCCTGTACTCTCCTCTCCCTGTACTCTCCTCTCCCTGTACTCTCCTCTCCCTGTACTCTCCTCTCCCTGTACTCTCCTCTCCCTGTATCCTCCTCTCCCTGTACTCTCCTCTCCCTGTACTCTCCTCTTCCTGTACTCTCCTCTCCCTGTACTCTCCTCTCCCTGTATTCTCCTCTCCCTGTACTCTCCTCTCCCTGTATCCTCCTTTCCCTGTACTCTCCTCTCCCTGTATTCTCCTCTCCCTGTACTCTCCTCTCCCTGTACTCTCCTCTCCCTGTACCCTCCTCTCCCTGTATTCTCCTCTCCCTGTACTCTCCTCTCCCTGTATCCTCCTCTCCCTGTACTCTCCTCTCCCTGTATTCTCCTCTCCCTGTTTTCTCCTCTCCCTGTACTCTCCTCTCCCTGTACTCTCCTCTCCCTGTACTCTCCTCTCCCTGTATTCTCCTCTCCCTGTACTCTCCTCTCCCTGTATTCTCCTCTCCCTGTACTCTCCTCTCCCTGTATCCTCCTCTCCCTGTACTCTCCTCTCCCTGTACTCTCCTCTCCCTGTACTCTCCTCTCCCTGTACTCTCCTCTCCCTGTATTCTCCTCTCCCTGTACTCTCCTCTCCCTGTATCCTCCTCTCCCTGTACTCTCCTCTCCCTGTATTCTCCTCTCCCTGTACTCTCCTCTCCCTGTACTGTCCTCTCCCTGTTTTCTCCTCTCCCTGTACTCTCCTCTCCCTGTACTCTCCTCTCCCTGTATCCTCCTCTCCCTGTACTCTCCTCTCCCTGTACTCTCCTCTCCCTGTACTCTCCTCTCCCTGTACCCTTCTCTCCCTGTACCCTCCTCTCCCTGTACTCTCCTCTCCCTGTACTCTCCTCTCCCTGTACTCTCCTCTCCCTGTATCCTCCTCTCCCTGTACTCTCCTCTCCCTGTACTCTCCTCTCCCTGTATCCTCCTCTCCCTGTACTCTCCTCTCCCTGTACTCTCCTCTCCCTGTACCCTTCTCTCCCTGTACTCTCCTCTCCCTGTACTCTCCTCTCCCTGTACTCTCCTCTCCCTGTACTCTCCTCTCCCTGTACTCTCCTCTCCCTGTATCCTCCTCTCCCTGTACTCTCCTCTCCCTGTACTCTCCTCTCCCTGTACTCTCCTCTCCCTGTACTGTCCTCTCCCTGTATTCTCCTCTTCCTATACTCTCCTCTCCCTGTATTCTCCTCTCCCTGTACCCTTCTCTCCCTGTACCCTCCTCTCCCTGTACTCTCCTCTCCCTGTACCCTTCTCTCCCTGTACTCTCCTCTCCCTGTACTCTCCTCTCCCTGTACCCTTCTCTCCCTGTACTCTCCTCTCCCTGTACTCTCCTCTCCCTGTACCCTCCTCTCCCTGTACTCTCCTCTCCCTGTACTCTCCTCTCCCTGTATTCTCCTCTCCCTGTACTCTCCTCTCCCTGTATTCTCCTCTCCCTGTACTCTCCTCTCCCTGTACTCTCCTCTCCCTGTACTCTCCTCTCCCTGTACTCTCCTCTCCATGTACTCTCCTCTCCCTGTACTCTCCTCTCCCTGTATTCTCCTCTCCCTGTATTCTCCTTTCCCTGTACTCTCCTCTCCCTGTACCCTCCTCTCCCTGTACTCTCCTCTCCCTGTACCCTCCTCTCCCTGTACTCTCCACTCCCTGTATTCTCCTCTCCCTGTACTCTCCTCTCCCTGTACTGTCCTCTCCCTGTACTCTCCTCTCCCTCTATTCTCCTCTCCCTGTACTCTCCTCTCCCTGTACTCTCCTCTCCCTGTATGCTCCTCTCCCTGTACTCTCCTCACCCTGTACCATCCTCTCCCTGTATCCTCCTCTCCCTGTATTTTCCTCTCCCTGTACCATCCTCTCCCTGTACTCGCCTCTCCCTGTATCCTCCTCTCCCTGTATCCTCCTCTCCCTGTATTCTCCTCTCCCTGTACTCTCCTCTCCCTGTACCCTCCTCTCCCTCTATCCTCCTTTCTCTGTATCCTCCTCTCCCTGTATCCTCCTCTCCCTGTATCCTCCTCTCCCTGTATTCTCCTCTCCCTGTATTCTCCTCTCCCTGTACCCTCCTCTCCCTGTACCCTCCTCTCCCTGTACTCTCCTTTCTCTGTATCCTCCTCTCCCTGTATCCTCCTCTCCCTGTATTCTCCTCTCCCTGTACTCTCCTCTCCCTGTATCCTCCTCTCCCTGTACTCTCCTCTCCCTGTACTCTCCTCTCCCTGTACCCTCCTCTCCCTCTATCCTCCTTTCTCTGTATCCTCCTCTCCCTGTATCCTCCTCTCCCTGTATTCTCCTCTCCCTGTATCCTCCTCTCCCTGTACTCTCCTCTCCCTGTACCCTCCTCTCCCTGTACTCTCCTTTCTCTGTATCCTCCTCTCCCTGTATCCTCCTCTCCCTGTATTCTCCTCTCCCTGTACTCTCCTCTCCCTGTACTCTCCTCTCCCTTTACTCTCCTCTCCCTGTATCCTCCTCTCCCTGTACCCTCCTCTCCCTGTACTCTCCTTTCTCTGTATCCTCCTCTCCCTGTATCCTCCTCTCCCTGTATTCTCCTCTCCCTGTACTCTCCTCTCCCTGTACTCTCCTCTCCCTTTACTCTCCTCTCCCTGTATCCTCCTCTCCCTGTATTCTCCTCTCCCTGTATTCTCCTCTCCCTGTACCCTCCTCTCCCTGTACTCTCCTTTCTCTGTATCCTCCTCTCCCTGTATCCTCCTCTCCCTGTATTCTCCTCTCCCTGTACTCTCCTCTCCCTGTACTCTCCTCTCCCTTTACTCTCCTCTCCCTGTATCCTCCTCTCCCTGTATCCTCCTCTCCCTGTATTCTCCTCTCCCTGTACTCTCCTCTCCCTGTATCCTCCTCTCCCTGTATCCTCCTCTCCCTGTATCCTCCTCTCCCTATACTCTCCTCTCCCTGTATTCTCCCCTCCCTGTATTCTCCTCTCCCTGTACCCTCCTCTCCCTGTATTCTCCTTTCCCTGTACTCTCCTCTCCCTGTACTCTCCTCTCCCTGTACTCTCCTCTCCCTGTATTCTCCTCTCTCTGTTTTTCTCCCTGTATCCTCCTCTCCCTGTACCCTCCTCTCCCTGTATTCTCCTCTCCCTGTACTCTCCTCTCCCTTTATCTCTCCCTGTACTCTCCTTTCTCTGTATCCTCCTCTCCCTGTATTCTCCTCTCCCTGTACTCTCCTCTCCCTGTATTCTCCTCTCCCTGTATCCTCCTCTCCCTTTACTCTCCTCTCCCTGTATCCTCCTCTCCCTGTACCCTCCTCTCCTTGTATTCTCCTCTCCCTGTACCCTCCTCTCCCTGTATTCTCCTCTCCCTGTACTCTCCTTTCTCTTTATTCTCCTCTCCCTGTACTCTCCTCTCCCTGTAATCTACTCTTCCTGTATTCTCCTCTCCCTGTATCTCTCCCTGTACTCTCCTTTCTCTGCATCCTCCTCTCCCTGTATTCTCCTCTCCCTGTACTCTCCTCTCCCTGTACTCTCCTCTCCCTGTACTCTCCTCTCCCTGTATCCTCCTCTTCCTGTATTCTCCTTTCCCTGTACTCTCCTCTCCCTGTACTCTCCTCTCCCTGTACCCTCCTCTCCCTGTATTCTCCTCTCCCTGTACCCTCCTCTCCCTGTACTCTCCTTTCTCTGTATCCTCCTCTTCCTGTATTCTCCTTTCCCTGTACTCTCCTCTCCCTGTACTCTCCTCTCCCTGTACCCTCCTCTCTCTGTATTCTCCTCTCCCTGTACCCTCCTCTCCCTGAACCCTCCTCTCCCTGTACTCTCCTCTCCCTGTACTCTCCTCTCCCTGTATCCTCCTCTCCCTGTATTCTCCTCTCCCTGTATTCTCCTCTCCCTGTACTCTCCTCTCCCTGTACTCTCCTCTCCCTGTATTCTCCTCTCCCTGTACTCTCCTCTCCCTGTACTCTCCTCTCCCTGTACTCTCCTCTCCTTGTATTCTCCTCTCCCTGTACTCTCCTCTCCCTGTACTCTCCTCTCCCTGTACTCTCCTCTCCCTGTACTCTCCTCTCCCTGTATTCTCCTCTCCCTGTACTCTCCTCTCCCTGTATTCTCCTCTCCCTGTACTCTCCTCTCCCTGTACTCTCCTCTCCCTGTACTCTCCTCTCCCTGTACTCTCCTCTCCCTGTACTCTCCTCTCCCTGTATTCTCCTCTCCCTGTACTCTCCTCTCCCTGTACTCTCCTCTCCTTGTATTCTCCTCTCCCTGTACTCTCCTCTCCCTGTACTCTCCTCTCCCTGTACTCTCCTCTCCCTGTACTCTCCTCTCCCTGTATTCTCCTCTCCCTGTACCCTCCTCTCCCTGTATTCTCCTCTCCCTTTACTCTCCTCCCCCTGTACTCTCCTCTCCCTGTACTCTCCTCTCCCTGTATTCTCCTCTCCCTGTACTCTCCTCTCCCTGTACTCTCCTCTCCCTGTATTCTCCTCTCCCTGTATCCTCCTCCCCTGTACTCTCCTCTCCCTGTATTCTCCTCTCCCTGTTTTCTCCTCTCCCTGTTTTCTCCTCTCCCTGTACTCTCCTCTCCCTGTACTGTCCTCTCCCTGTTTTCTCCTCTCCCTGTACTCTCCCTTCCCTGTATCCTCCTCTCCCTGTACTCTCCTCTCCCTGTATTCTCCTCTCCCTGTACTCTCCTCTCCCTGTACTCTCCCTTCCCTGTATCCTCCTCTCCCTGTACTCTCCTCTCCCTGTATTCTCCTCTCCCTGTACTCTCCTCTCCCTGTTTTCTCCTCTCCATGTTTTCTCCTCTCCCTGTACTCTCCTCTCCCTGTACTGTCCTCTCCCTGTTTTCTCCTCTCCCTGTACTCTCCTCTCCCTGTACTCTCCTCTCCCTGTACTCTCCCTTCCCTGTATCCTCCTCTCCCTGTACTCTCCTCTCCCTGTATTCTCCTCTCCCTGTACTCTCCTCTCCCTGTTTTCTCCTCTCCCTGTTTTCTCCTCTCCCTGTACTCTCCTCTCCCTGTACTGTCCTCTCCCTGTTTTCTCCTCTCCCTGTACTCTCCTCTCCCTGTACCCTCCTCTCCCTGTACTCTCCTTTCTCTGTATCCTCCTCTCCCTGTACTCTCCTTTCTCTGTATCCTCCTCACACTGTACCATCCTCTCCCTGTACTCTCCTTTCTCTGTATCCTCCTCTCCCTGTATTCTCCTCTCCCTGTATTCTCCTCTCCCTGTACTCTCCTCTCCCTGTACTCTCCTCTCTCTGTACTCGCCTCTCCCTGTACTGTCCTCTCCCTGTACTCTCCTCTCCCTGTATCCTCCTCTCCCTGTACTGTCCTCTCCCTGTATCCTCCTCTCCCTGTATTCTCCTCTCCCTGTACTCTCCTCTCCCTGTACTCTCCTCTCCCTGTATCCTCCTCTCCCTGTACTGTCCTCTCCCTGTATTCTCCTCTCCCTGTACTCTCTTCTCCTTGTATTCTCCTCTCCCTATACTCTCCTCTCCCTGTACTCTCCTCTCCCTGTACGCTCCTCTCCCTGTATTCTCCTCTCCCTGTACTGTCCTCTCCCTGTACTCTCCTCTCCCTGTATTCTCCTCTCCCTGTACTCTCCTCTCCCTGTACTCTCCTCTCCCTGTACTGTCCTCTCCCTGTTTTCTCCTCTCCCTGTACTCTCCTCTCCCTGTACTCTCCTCTCCCTGTACCCTTCTCTCCCTGTACCCTCCTCTCCCTGTACTCTCCTCTCCCTGTACTCTCCTCTCCCTGTATTCTCCTCTCCCTGTACTCTCCTCTCCCTGTACTCTCCTCTCCCTGTATTCTCCTCTCCCTGTACTGTCCTCTCCCTGTACTCTCCTCTCCCTGTACTCTCCTCTCCCTGTATCCTCCTCTCCCTGTTTTCTCCTCTCCCTGTACTCTCCTCTCCCTGTACTCTCCTCTCCCTGTATTCTCCTCTCCCTGTATTCTCCTCTCCCTGTACTCTCCTCTCCCTGTACTCTCCTCTCCCTGTTTTCTCCTCTCCCTGTACTCTCCTCTCCCTGTACTCTCCTCTCCCTGTATTCTCCTCTCCCTGTACTCTCCTCTCCCTGTACTCTCCTCTCCCTGTACTCTCCTCTCCCTGTACTGTCCTCTCCCTGTATCCTCCTCTCCCTGTACTCTCCTCTCCCTGTACTCTCCTCTCCCTGTACTCTCCTCTCCCTGTATCCTCCTCTCCCTGTACTCTCCTCTCCCTGTATCCTCCTCTCCCTGTACTCTCCTCTCCCTGTACTCTCCTCTCCCTGTACTCTCCTCTCCCTGTATCCTCCTCTCCCTGTACTCTCCTCTCCCTGTTTTCTCCTCTCCCTGTATCCTCCTCTCCCTGTACTCTCCTCTCCCTGTACTCTCCTCTCCCTGTACTCTCCTCTCCCTGTACCCTCCTCTCCCTGTACTCTCCTCTCCCTGTATTCTCCTCTCCCTGTACTCTCCTCTCCCTGTACTGTCCTCTCCCTGTACTCTCCTCTCCCTGTACTCTCCTCTCCCTGTATCCTCCTCTCCCTGTTTTCTCCTCTCCCTGTACTCTCCTCTCCCTGTATTCTCCTCTCCCTGTATCCTCCTCTCCCTGTACTCTCCTCTCCCTGTATCCTCCTCTCCCTGTACTCTCCTCTCCCTGTACTCTCTTCTCCCTGTATTCTCCTCTCCCTGTACTCTCCTCTCCCTGTACTCTCCTCTCCCTGTACTCTCCTCTCCCTGTACTGTCCTCTCCCTGTATCCTCCTCTCCCTGTACTCTCCTCTCCCTGTACTCTCCTCTCCCTGTACTCTCCTCTCCCTGTATCCTCCTCTCCCTGTACTCTCCTCTCCCTGTATCCTCCTCTCCCTGTACTCTCCTCTCCCTGTACTCTCCTCTCCCTGTACTCTCCTCTCCCTGTATCCTCCTCTCCCTGTACTCTCCTCTCCCTGTTTTCTCCTCTCCCTGTATCCTCCTCTCCCTGTACTCTCCTCTCCCTGTACTCTCCTCTCCCTGTACTCTCCTCTCCCTGTACCCTCCTCTCCCTGTACTCTCCTCTCCCTGTACTCTCCTCTCCCTGTACTCTCCTCTCCCTGTACTCTCCTCTCCCTGTATCCTCCTCTCCCTGTACTCTCCTCTCCCTGTACTCTCCTCTCCCTGTATCCTCCTCTCCCTGTACTCTCCTCTCCCTGTACTCTCCTCTCCCTGTACTCTCCTCTCCCTGTATTCTCCTCTCCCTGTACTCTCCTCTCCCTGTACTCTCCTCTCCGTGTACTCTCCTCTCCCTGTATCCTCCTCTCCCTGTACTCTTCTCTCCCTGTACTCTCCTCTCCCTGTATTCTCCTCTCCCTGTACTCTCCTCTCCCTGTATTCTCCTCTCCCTGTACTCTCCTCTCCCTGTACTCTCCTCTCCCTGTACTCTCCTCTCCCTGTACTCTCCTCTCCCTGTATCCTCCTCTCCCTGTACTCTCCTCTTCCTGTACTCTCCTCTTCCTGTACTCTCCTCTCCCTGTACTCTCCTCTCCCTGTACCCTCCTCTCCCTGTACTCTCCTCTCCCTGTATTCTCCTCTCCCTGTACTCTCCTCTCCCTGTACTCTCCTCTCCCTGTACTCTCCTCTCCCTGTACTCTCCTCTCCCTGTATCCTCCTCTCCCTGTACTCTCCTCTCCCTGTACTCTCCTCTTCCTGTACTCTCCTCTCCCTGTACTCTCCTCTCCCTGTATTCTCCTCTCCCTGTACTCTCCTCTCCCTGTATCCTCCTTTCCCTGTACTCTCCTCTCCCTGTATTCTCCTCTCCCTGTACTCTCCTCTCCCTGTACTCTCCTCTCCCTGTACCCTCCTCTCCCTGTATTCTCCTCTCCCTGTACTCTCCTCTCCCTGTATCCTCCTCTCCCTGTACTCTCCTCTCCCTGTATTCTCCTCTCAAGTTCAAGTTCAAGTTCAATAAAGCTTTATTGGCATGACTGTCACAAGGTACACTGTTGCCAAAGCAGACAAACAATACACAAATATAAACACAATGAAAAAAGAAAATCTAATAAAACAACTTAAACAAGAAGAGATTAAATAATATTGATATGAAAAATATTAAATATGAAATAACAATGTTAACAATAATAATGGCATATCAATGAAAAGAGATATAGATATAGAATCTAAATATAAATAAGTGAACAGTAGGGGGTAATATTGATTAATAATGGATATTGATTATTGTTTAGAGTGGTTGTCTCTCAGGTTGTGACAGGCTGTGATATAGAGAGCTGAGAGTGGGAGGAGTTTACTCTTCTCTCCTAATAAACAGGAGAGTTTCTCATTGTTACTGTAGTGCAGGAACTCAGGAGAGATGTTGATCATTTGTCCATAATATCTCTCTCTGATCTGGGCGTACCTGGGACACTCGGTCAGAAAGTGCAACTCTGTCTCCACCACGGACCAATCACAGTGAGAGCACAGCCTGGACTCTCTGGGTAACCAGGTCCGTCTGTGCCGACCCGTCTCCACGGCCAGGCTGTGATCACTGAGTCGGTACATGGTCAGGACTTTCCTGAGGTTCTGATCTGGGATCAGTGTGAGGTACTCTGCGAGGGTGTACTCTCGGTTCAGGGCTGAGTAACACTGCAGTTTGGGTTGGTGTTGGATACTCTGGGTCCAGTAGTGGTGGTACTGTTCTTTTAGTCTGGTGAGGATCGGGTTGGGTCGTAGTGTTTGGGTGAGTGTGTGGTGGGGGTGTGTAGAGTGTGTAATGTCGGCGGGGTTAAGGTGGGTGATGTTTAGGATTAATTGGGTAAGGGGGCTCTTCTGGAGGTTCTGTTCCTGATTGGTCAGAGCTTTGTAATGGAGTGATTGGGGGTGGCTGGATTTAATGTGTTTATAGAAGTTCACGGCTCGTTTTTGGATGGTTAATATTAGGGGGTATTGGCCCAGTTCAGCTCTGCATGCATTATTAGGGGTTTTCCTCTGCACACGTAGGATACTCCTGCAGAATTCGGTGTGCAGAACCTCTATAGGGTGTTTGTCCCAGTTTGGGAAGTCATTTTTTGTTAGGGGCCCCCAAACCTCACTGCCGTAGAGTGCAATGGGTTCTATAATAGATTTAAATATTTTGAGTCTAATTTTGATTGGTAAATCAAATTTAATAGATTTATTAATGGCGAAAAGTGCACGTCTTGCTTTCTCTTTGAGTTCCTTCACAGCCAAGCCAAAACTTCCCGTAGAGGTGATTGTTAGGCCTAAATATGTGTATTTATTTGATTGTTCAATATTAGTTTTATTAATTGTGAAAACATGGTTACTGCGTTGTGATTTGTACTGAAATATTACGATTTTGGTTTTGTGATGGTTTATTTTCAGAGCCCATGTATCACAGTATTTGTGTAGAAGGTCTAAACTTTGTTGAAGACCCTCTTTTGTGGGAGATAGCAGTACCAAGTCATCTGCATAAAGAAGACATTTTATCACTGAATCATCAAGAGATAGACCAGGGATATCTTCACATCTGTCTAATGATTCAGCCAGTTCATTTATATATAAATTAAACATTGTAGGACTCAGACTACAGCCCTGTCGTACACCTCGTGATTGGGTGATGAAATCAGTCCTCTGAGATCCCACTTTCACTGCACATCTACTAGTTGTGTACATAGATTTGATTAGATCATAGACTTTCCCTCCCACTCCATTGTTTAGAAGTTTAAATAGTAATCCTTTGTGCCAGATTGAGTCAAATGCTTTTTGGAAATCAACAAAACAAGCAAAAATCTTTTGTTTGTTTTGGGTGACATATTTATTAATGAGGGTGTGGAGGGTAAAAAACATGGTCTGATGTTCTATAATTAGGTAGGAATCCAATCTGAGCTTTGTTTAGGATGTTGTGTTCAGTTATAAAGTTTATAATTCTTTTGTTGATAATGCTACAGAAGACCTTCCCTAGATTGCTATTAACACAGATCCCTCTGTAATTGTTTGGTTCAAATTTGTCGCCGGATTTATAGATCGGGGTTATGAGTCCTTCGTTCCAGATTGATGGGAAATTGCCATAATTTAAAACACAGTTAAAAAGTTTTAGAATAGCCAATTTGAATTTATGATTGGTACATTTCAACATTTCATTTAGGATGCCGTCTGTTCCACAGGCTTTTCTAGGTTTCAGGTCTTTGAGTGTTTCCTCTAATTCCTCTAGTGAGATTGCAGAGTCCAGTGGATTCTGGTTCTCTTTAATGATCTTTTCTAGATTTTCTAATTTATCTACAATGATTTGTTGCTTTTCCTTTATTACTGGGTTTCTGTAAAGAGTTTGGAAATGTGTTTTCCATGTGTCTCCATTTGAAATTAATAATTGGTCATGATGTGATTTGTTGAGTGATTTCCAGGTTTCCCAAAATGAATTGGAGTTTATAGATTCCTCTAAATGATTGATTTGATTTTGTATGTGTTTGTATTTCTTTGATTTGATCGTGTGTTTATATTCTTTTAGTGTGTCCCAGTATTTCACTCGTAATTCTTCATTAAATGGTTCTCTGTGTTTAAGATTGGATAGGTGTCTTAATTCTTTTCTTTTATTCCTGCAGTCCAGATCAAACCATTTATTTATCTGAAATTTATTAGCTCTGTTTTTCTTGATTGGGATGTTTGATAGTTGGACTGCATGACTAAAGATGGAGTTCAGGTCTTCTACAGCTCTATCAATTCCTTCTTGATTGGGAGTATAGGATGAGTCTGATAGGAAGGTATCTAAGACTGATTTGATATATTGGTTGTTGATTGTTTGTGTGTATCGGTCAGTGCTGTCCTGAGTCCACTTGAGGTATTGTTTGAGATTGTACATGTTTGGTTGCGGTTGATAACGTTTGATTATTGATGGGTTGAGATAAATGGTAATTTGGCTGTGGTCTGATAAGGGTGTTAATGGCTTGACTGTGAAGGCTCTCAGAAACGTCATGTCTAGATCTGTTATAAAATAATCCACCGTACTGCTGCCTAGAGCTGAACTGTGGGTAAAATGACCAAAAGAGTCCCCTCTCAGTCGTCCGTTTATCATGTACAAACCCAGGCTTCGACAGAGCTGCACTAGATTCTTCCCATGAGAGTTTACAGAGCTGTCACAGTTCTCTCTGGGGGAATGTGTGGGAATAGGAAGTTTATTTCCTGTAAGGAAGTGATCACCTTGTGGATTAATGAAGTCTAATTTGTGTCCTGTTCTTGCGTTTAGATCCCCACAGATCATCACATGACCCAGTGCTTGAAAAGAACTGATTTCTTCCTCTAGAATAGGAAATATTTCTTCATTAAAATATGGTGACTCTATTGGGGGGATGTACACAGCACAGAGGAATACATTTTACAATACATTTTCCTCTCCCTGTTTTCTCCTCTCCCTGTACTCTCCTCTCCCTGTACTCTCCTCTCCCTGTACTCTCCTCTCCCTGTACTCTCCTCTCCCTGTATTCTCCTCTCCCTGTACTCTCCTCTCCCTGTACTCTCCTCTCCCTGTACCCTCCTCTCCCTGTATTCTCCTCTCCCTGTACTCTCCTCTCCCTGTATCCTCCTCTCCCTGTACTCTCCTCTCCCTGTATTCTCCTCTCCCTGTTTTCTCCTCTCCCTGTACTCTCCTCTCCCTGTACTCTCCTCTCCCTGTACTCTCCTCTCCCTGTATTCTCCTCTCCCTGTACTCTCCTCTCCCTGTACTCTCCTCTCCCTGTACTGTCCTCTCCCTGTTTTCTCCTCTCCCTGTACTCTCCTCTCCCTGTACTCTCCTCTCCCTGTACTCTCCTCTCCCTGTACTGTCCTCTCCCTGTACTCTCCTCTCCCTGTACTCTCCTCTCCCTGTACTCTCCTCTCCCTGTTTTCTCCTCTCCCTGTACTGTCCTCTCCCTGTACTCTCCTCTCCCTGTACTCTCCTCTCCCTGTATCCTCCTCTCCCTGTACTCTCCTCTCCCTGTACTCTCCTCTCCCTGTATCCTCCTCTCCCTGTACTCTCCTCTCCCTGTACTCTCCTCTCCCTGTACTCTCCTCTCCCTGTATCCTCCTCTCCCTGTACTCTCCTCTCCCTGTTTTCTCCTCTCCCTGTATCCTCCTCTCCCTGTACTCTCCTCTCCCTGTACTCTCCTCTCCCTGTACTCTCCTCTCCCTGTACCCTCCTCTCCCTGTACTCTCCTCTCCCTGTATTCTCCTCTCCCTGTACTCTCCTCTCCCTGTACTGTCCTCTCCCTGTACTCTCCTCTCCCTGTACTCTCCTCTCCCTGTATCCTCCTCTCCCTGTTTTCTCCTCTCCCTGTACTCTCCTCTCCCTGTATTCTCCTCTCCCTGTATCCTCCTCTCCCTGTACTCTCCTCTCCCTGTATCCTCCTCTCCCTGTACTCTCCTCTCCCTGTACTCTCTTCTCCCTGTATTCTCCTCTCCCTGTACTCTCCTCTCCCTGTACTCTCCTCTCCCTGTACTCTCCTCTCCCTGTACTGTCCTCTCCCTGTATCCTCCTCTCCCTGTACTCTCCTCTCCCTGTACTCTCCTCTCCCTGTACTCTCCTCTCCCTGTATCCTCCTCTCCCTGTACTCTCCTCTCCCTGTATCCTCCTCTCCCTGTACTCTCCTCTCCCTGTACTCTCCTCTCCCTGTACTCTCCTCTCCCTGTATCCTCCTCTCCCTGTACTCTCCTCTCCCTGTTTTCTCCTCTCCCTGTATCCTCCTCTCCCTGTACTCTCCTCTCCCTGTACTCTCCTCTCCCTGTACTCTCCTCTCCCTGTACTCTCCTCTCCCTGTACTCTCCTCTCCCTGTACTCTCCTCTCCCTGTATCCTCCTCTCCCTGTACTCTCCTCTCCCTGTACTCTCCTCTCCCTGTATCCTCCTCTCCCTGTACTCTCCTCTCCCTGTACTCTCCTCTCCCTGTACTCTCCTCTCCCTGTATTCTCCTCTCCCTGTACTCTCCTCTCCCTGTATCCTCCTCTCCCTGTACTCTTCTCTCCCTGTACTCTCCTCTCCCTGTACCCTCCTCTCCCTGTACTCTCCTCTCCCTGTATTCTCCTCTCCCTGTACTCTCCTCTCCCTGTACTCTCCTCTCCCTGTACTCTCCTCTCCCTGTATCCTCCTCTCCCTGTACTCTCCTCTTCCTGTACTCTCCTCTTCCTGTACTCTCCTCTCCCTGTACTCTCCTCTCCCTGTACTCTCCTCTCCCTGTACCCTCCTCTCCCTGTACTCTCCTCTCCCTGTACTCTCCTCTCCCTGTACTCTCCTCTCCCTGTATTCTCCTCTCCCTGTACTCTCCTCTCCCTGTACTCTCCTCTCCCTGTACTCTCCTCTCCCTGTACTCTCCTCTCCCTGTATTCTCCTCTCCCTGTACTCTCCTCTCCCTGTATCCTCCTTTCCCTGTACTCTCCTCTCCCTGTATTCTCCTCTCCCTGTACTCTCCTCTCCCTGTACTCTCCTCTCCCTGTACTCTCCTCTCCCTGTATTCTCCTCTCCCTGTACTCTCCTCTCCCTGTATCCTCCTTTCCCTGTACTATCCTCTCCCTGTACTCTCCTCTCCCTGTACTCTCCTCTCCCTGTACTCTCCTCTCCCTGTATTCTCCTCTCCCTGTACTCTCCTCTCCCTGTATCCTCCTTTCCCTGTACTCTCCTCTCCCTGTATTCTCCTCTCCCTGTACTCTCCTCTCCCTGTATCCTCCTCTCCCTGTATTCTCCTCTCCCTGTACTCTCCTCTCCCTGTATCCTCCTCTCCCTGTACTCTCCTCTTCCTGTACTCTCCTCTTCCTGTACTCTCCTCTCCCTGTACTCTCCTGTCCCTGTACTCTCCTCTCCCTGTACCCTCCTCTCCCTGTACTCTCCTCTCCCTGTACTCTCCTCTCCCTGTACTCTCCTCTCCCTGTATTCTCCTCTCCCTGTACTCTCCTCTCCCTGTACTCTCCTCTCCCTGTACTCTCCTCTCCCTGTATTCTCCTCTCCCTGTACTCTCCTCTCCCTGTATCCTCCTTTCCCTGTACTCTCCTCTACCTGTATTCTCCTCTCCCTGTACTCTCCTCTCCCTGTACTCTCCTCTCCCTGTACCCTCCTCTCCCTGTACTCTACTCTCCCTGTATCCTCCTCTCCCTGTACTCTCCTCTCCCTGTATTCTCCTCTCCCTGTTTTCTCCTCTCCCTGTACTCTCCTCTCCCTGTACTCTCCTCTCCCTGTACTCTCCTCTCCCTGTATTCTCCTCTCCCTGTACTCTCCTCTCCCTGTATCCTCCTCTCCCTGTACTCTCCTCTCCCTGTATTCTCCTCTCCCTGTACTCTCCTCTCCCTGTACTCTCCTCTCCCTGTACTGTCCTCTCCCTGTTTTCTCCTCTCCCTGTACTCTCCTCTCCCTGTACTCTCCTCTCCCTGTACTCTCCTCTCCCTGTACTGTCCTCTCCCTGTACTCTCCTCTCCCTGTACTCTCCTCTCCCTGTACTGTCCTCTCCCTGTACTCTCCTCTCCCTGTACTCTCCTCTCCCTGTATTCTCCTCTCCCTGTACTCTCCTCTCCCTGTATCCTCCTCTCCCTGTACTCTCCTCTCCCTGTATTCTCCTCTCCCTGTACTCTCCTCTCCCTGTACTCTCCTCTCCCTGTACTGTCCTCTCCCTGTTTTCTCCTCTCCCTGTACTCTCCTCTCCCTGTACTCTCCTCTCCCTGTATCCTCCTCTCCCTGTACTCTCCTCTCCCTGTACTCTCCTCTCCCTGTACTCTCCTCTCCCTGTACCCTTCTCTCCCTGTACCCTCCTCTCCCTGTACTCTCCTCTCCCTGTACTCTCCTCTCCCTGTACTCTCCTCTCCCTGTATCCTCCTCTCCCTGTACTCTCCTCTCCCTGTACTCTCCTCTCCCTGTACTCTCCTCTCCCTGTACCCTTCTCTCCCTGTACCCTCCTCTCCCTGTACTCTCCTCTCCCTGTACTCTCCTCTCCCTGTACTGTCCTCTCCCTGTATTCTCCTCTCCCTATACTCTCCTCTCCCTGTATTCTCCTCTCCCTGTACCCTTCTCTCCCTGTACCCTCCTCTCCCTGTACTCTCCTCTCCCTGTACCCTTCTCTCCCTGTACTCTCCTCTCCCTGTACTCTCCTCTCCCTGTACCCTTCTCTCCCTGTACTCTCCTCTCCCTGTACTCTCCTCTCCCTGTACCCTCCTCTCCCTGTACTCTCCTCTCCCTGTACTCTCCTCTCCCTGTATTCTCCTCTCCCTGTACTCTCCTCTCCCTGTATTCTCCTCTCCCTGTACTCTCCTCTCCCTGTACTCTCCTCTCCCTGTACTCTCCTCTCCCTGTACTCTCCTCTCCATGTACTCTCCTCTCCCTGTACTCTCCTCTCCCTGTATTCTCCTCTCTCTGTATTCTCCTCTCCCTGTACTCTCCTCTCCCTGTACCCTCCTCTCCCTGTACTCTCCTCTCCCTGTACCCTCCTCTCCCTGTACTCTCCACTCCCTGTATTCTCCTCTCCCTGTACTCTCCTCTCCCTGTACTGTCCTCTCCCTGTACTCTCCTCTCCCTCTATTCTCCTCTCCCTGTACTCTCCTCTCCCTGTACTCTCCTCTCCCTGTACTCTCCTCTCCCTGTATGCTCCTCTCCCTGTACTCTCCTCACCCTGTACCATCCTCTCCCTGTATCCTCCTCTCCCTGTATTTTCCTCTCCCTGTACTCTCCTCTCCCTTTACTCTCCTCTCCCTGTATCCTCCTCTCCCTGTACTCTCCTCTCCCTGTACTCTCCTCTCCCTGTACTCTCCTCTCCCTGTATGCTCCTCTCCCTGTACTCTCCTCACCCTGTACCATCCTCTCCCTGTATCCTCCTCTCCCTGTATCCTCCTCTCCCTGTACTCTCCTCTCCCTGTACTCGCCTCTCCCTGTATCCTCCTCTCCCTGTATCCTCCTCTCCCTGTATTCTCCTCTCCCTGTACTCTCCTCTCCCTGTACCCTCCTCTCCCTCTATCCTCCTTTCTCTGTATCCTCCTCTCCCTGTATCCTCCTCTCCCTGTATCCTCCTCTCCCTGTACTCTCCTCTCCCTGTACCCTCCTCTCCCTGTACTCTCCTTTCTCTGTATCCTCCTCTCCCTGTATTCTCCTCTCCCTGTATTCTCCTCTCCCTGTACCCTCCTCTCCCTGTACCCTCCTCTCCCTGTACTCTCCTTTCTCTGTATCCTCCTCTCCCTGTATCCTCCTCTCCCTGTACTCTCCTCTCCCTGTATCCTCCTCTCCCTGTACTCTCCTCTCCCTGTACTCTCCTCTCCCTGTACCCTCCTCTCCCTCTATCCTCCTTTCTCTGTATCCTCCTCTCCCTGTATCCTCCTCTCCCTGTATTCTCCTCTCCCTGTATCCTCCTCTCCCTGTACTCTCCTCTCCCTGTACCCTCCTCTCCCTGTACTCTCCTTTCTCTGTATCCTCCTCTCCCTGTATCCTCCTCTCCCTGTATTCTCCTCTCCCTGTACTCTCCTCTCCCTGTACTCTCCTCTCCCTTTACTCTCCTCTCCCTGTATCCTCCTCTCCCTGTACCCTCCTCTCCCTGTACTCTCCTTTCTCTGTATCCTCCTCTCCCTGTATTCTCCTCTCCCTGTACTCTCCTCTCCCTGTACTCTCCTCTCCCTGTACTCTCCTCTCCCTTTACTCTCCTCTCCCTGTATCCTCCTCTCCCTGTATTCTCCTCTCCCTGTATTCTCCTCTCCCTGTACCCTCCTCTCCCTGTACTCTCCTTTCTCTGTATCCTCCTCTCCCTGTATCCTCCTCTCCCTGTATTCTCCTCTCCCTGTACTCTCCTCTCCCTGTACTCTCCTCTCCCTTTACTCTCCTCTCCCTGTATCCTCCTCTCCCTGTATCCTCCTCTCCCTGTATTCTCCTCTCCCTGTACTCTCCTCTCCCTGTATCCTCCTCTCCCTGTATCCTCCTCTCCCTGTATCCTCCTCTCCCTATACTCTCCTCTCCCTGTATTCTCCTCTCCCTGTATTCTCCTCTCCCTGTACCCTCCTCTCCCTGTATTCTCCTTTCCCTGTACTCTCCTCTCCCTGTACTCTCCTCTCCCTGTACTCTCCTCTCCCTGTATTCTCCTCTCTCTGTTTTTCTCCCTGTATCCTCCTCTCCCTGTACCCTCCTCTCCCTGTATTCTCCTCTCCCTGTACTCTCCTCTCCCTTTATCTCTCCCTGTACTCTCCTTTCTCTGTATCCTCCTCTCCCTGTATTCTCCTCTCCCTGTACTCTCCTCTCCCTGTATTCTCCTCTCCCTGTATCCTCCTCTCCCTTTACTCTCCTCTCCCTGTATCCTCCTCTCCCTGTACCCTCCTCTCCTTGTATTCTCCTCTCCCTGTACCCTCCTCTCCCTGTATTCTCCTCTCCCTGTACCCTCCTCTCCCTGTACTCTCCTTTCTCTTTATTCTCCTCTCCCTGTACTCTCCTCTCCCTGTAATCTACTCTTCCTGTATTCTCCTCTCCCTGTATCTCTCCCTGTACTCTCCTTTCTCTGCATCCTCCTCTCCCTGTATTCTCCTCTCCCTGTACTCTCCTCTCCCTGTACTCTCCTCTCCCTGTATTCTCCTCTCCCTGTACTCTCCTCTCCCTGTATTCTCCTCTCCCTGTACTCTCCTCTCCCTGTACTCTCCTCTCCCTGTATCCTCCTCTTCCTGTATTCTCCTTTCCCTGTACTCTCCTCTCCCTGTACTCTCCTCTCCCTGTACCCTCCTCTCCCTGTATTCTCCTCTCCCTGTACCCTCCTCTCCCTGTACTCTCCTTTCTCTGTATCCTCCTCTTCCTGTATTCTCCTTTCCCTGTACTCTCCTCTCCCTGTACTCTCCTCTCCCTGTACCCTCCTCTCTCTGTATTCTCCTCTCCCTGTACCCTCCTCTCCCTGAACCCTCCTCTCCCTGTACTCTCCTCTCCCTGTACTCTCCTCTCCCTGTATCCTCCTCTCCCTGTATCCTCCTCTCCCTGTATTCTCCTCTCCCTGTACTCTCCTCTCCCTGTACTCTCCTCTCCCTGTACTCTCCTCTCCCTGTTTTTCTCCCTGTATCCTCCTCTCCCTGTATTCTCCTCTCCCTGTACTCTCCTCTCCCTGTACTCTCCTCTCCCTGTATCCTCCTCTCCCTGTATCCTCCTCTCCCTGTATTCTCCTCTCCCTGTACTCTCCTCTCCCTGTACCCTCCTCTCCCTCTATCCTCCTTTCTCTGTATCCTCCTCTCCCTGTATTCTCCTCTCCCTGTATTCTCCTCTCCCTGTACCCTCCTCTCCCTTCTACTCTCCTTTCTCTGTATCCTCCTCTCCCTGTATCCTCCTCTCCCTGTATTCTCCTCTCCCTGTACTCTCCTCTCCCTGTATCCTCCTCTCCCTGTACTCTCCTCTCCCTGTACTCTCCTCTCCCTGTACCCTCCTCTCCCTCTATCCTCCTTTCTCTGTATCCTCCTCTCCCTGTATCCTCCTCTCCCTGTATTCTCCTCTCCCTGTATCCTCCTCTCTCTGTATCCTCCTCTCCCTGTATCCTCCTCTCCCTGTATTCTCCTCTCCCTGTACTCTCCTCTCCCTGTATCCTCCTCTCCCTGTACTCTCCTCTCCCTGTACTCTCCTCTCCCTGTACCCTCCTCTCCCTCTATCCTCCTTTCTCTGTATCCTCCTCTCCCTGTATCCTCCTCTCCCTGTATTCTCCTCTCCCTGTACCCTCCTCTCCCTGTACTCTCCTTTCTCTGTATCCTCCTCTCCCTGTATTCTCCTCTCCCTGTATTCTCCTCTCCCTGTACCCTCCTCTCCCTGTACCCTCCTCTCCCTGTACTCTCCTTTCTCTGTATCCTCCTCTCCCTGTATCCTCCTCTCCCTGTATCCTCCTCTCCCTGTACTCTCCTCTCCCTGTACTCTCCTCTCCCTGTATCCTCCTCTCCCTTTACTCTCCTCTTCCTGTATCCTCCTCTCCCTGTATCCTCCTCTCCCTGTATTCTCCTCTCCCTGTACTCTCCTCTCCCTGTATCCTCCTCTCCCTGTATCCTCCTCTCCCTGTACTCTCCTCTCCCTGTATCCTCCTCTCCCTGTACTCTCCTCTCCCTGTACTCTCCTCTCCCTGTACTCTCCTCTCCCTGTACTCTCCTTTCTCTGTATCCTCCTCTCCCTGTACTCTCCTCTCCCTGTACCCTCCTCTCCCTGTACTCTCCTTTCTCTGTATCCTCCTCTCCCTGTATTCTCCTCTCCCTGTATTCTCCTCTCCCTGTATTCTCCTCTCCCTGTACCCTCCTCTCCCTGTATTCTCCTTTCCCTGTACTCTCCTCTCCCTGTACTCTCCTCTCCCTGTACTCTCCTCTCTCTGTTTTTCTCCCTGTATCCTCCTCTCCCTGTATTCTCCTCTCCCTGTACCCTCCTCTCCCTGTATTCTCCTCTCCCTGTACTCTCCTCTCCCTGTATTCTCCTCTCTCTGTTTTTCTCCCTGTATCCTCCTCTCCCTGTATTCTCCTCTCCCTGTACCCTCCTCTCCCTGTATTCTCCTCTCCCTGTACCCTCCTCTCCCTGTATTCTCCTCTCCCTGTACTCTCCTCTCCCTGTATTCTCCTCTCCCTGTACTCTCCTCTCCCTGTACTCTCCTCTCCCTGTACTCTCCTCTCCCTGTACCCTCCTCTCCCTGTATTCTCCTCTCCCTGTACTCTCCTCTCCCTGTACTCTCCTCTCCCTGTATTCTCCTCTCCCTGTACTCTCCTCTCCCTGTACTCTCCTCTCCCTGTACTCTCCTCTCCCTGTACCCTCCTCTCCCTGTACTCTCCTCTCCCTGTACTCTCCTCTCCCTGTACTCTCCTCTCCCTGTACCCTCCTCTCCCTGTATTCTCCTCTCCCTGTACCCTCCTCTCCCTGTATTCTCCTCTCCCTGTACTCTCCTCTCCCTGTATTCTCCTCTCCCTGTACTCTCCTCTCCCTGTACTCTCCTCTCCCTGTACTCTCCTCTCCCTGTACCCTCCTCTCCCTGTATTCTCCTCTCCCTGTACCCTCCTCTCCCTGTATTCTCCTCTCCCTGTACTCTCCTCTCCCTGTACTCTCCTCTCCCTGTACTCTCCTCTCCCTGTACCCTCCTCTCCCTGTATTCTCCTCTCCCTGTACTCTCCTCTCCCTGTATTCTCCTCTCCCTGTACTCTCCTCTCCCTGTACTCTCCTCTCCCTGTATTCTCCTCTCCCTGTACTCTCCTCTCCCTGTATTCTCCTCTCCCTGTACTCTCCTCTCCCTGTACTCTCCTCTCCCTGTACTCTCCTCTCCCTGTACCCTCCTCTCCCTGTACTCTCCTCTCCCTGAACTCTCCTCTCCCTGTACTCTCCTCTCCCTGTACCCTCCTCTCCCTGTATTCTCCTCTCCCTGTACCCTCCTCTCCCTGTATTCTCCTCTCCCTGTACTCTCCTCTCCCTGTACCCTCCTCTCCCTGTATTCTCCTCTCCCTGTACCCTCCTCTCCCTGTACTCTCCTTTCTCTGTTTCCTCCTCTTCCTGTATTCTCCTTTCCCTGTACTCTCCTCTCCCTGTACTCTCCTCTCCCTGTATTCTCCTCTCCCTGTACCCTCCTCTCCCTGTACTCTCCTTTCTCTGTTTCCTCCTCTTCCTGTATTCTCCTTTCCCTGTACTCTCCTCTCCCTGTACCCTCCTCTCTCTGTATTCTCCTCTCCCTGTATCCTCCTTTCCCTGTACTCTCCTCTCCCTGTATCCTCTTTTCCCTGTACTCTCCTCTCCCTGTATCCTCCTTTCCCTGTACTCTCCTCTCCCTGTACTCTCCTCTCCCTGTACTCTCCTCTCCCTGTACTGTCCTCTCCCTGTTTTCTCCTCTCCCTGTACTCTCCTCTCCCTGTACTCTCCTCTCCCTGTATCCTCCTCTCCCTGTACTCTCCTCTCCCTGTACCCTCCTCTCCCTGAACCCTCCTCTCCCTGTACTCTCCTCTCCCTGTACTCTCCTCTCCCTGTATTCTCCTCTCTCTGTACTCTCCTCTCCCTGTATTCTCCTCTCCCTGTACTCTCCTCTCCCTGTATTCTCCTCTCTCTGTACTCTCCTCTCCCTGTATTCTCCTCTCCCTGTACCCTCCTCTCCCTGAACCCTCCTCTCCCTGTACTCTCCTCTCCCTGTACTCTCATCTCCCTGTATTCTCCTCTCTCTGTACTCTCCTCTCCCTGTATTCTCCTCTCCCTGTACCCTCCTCTCCCTGAACCCTCCTCTCCCTGTACTCTCCTCTCCCTGTACTCTCCTCTCTCTGTATCCTCCTCTCCCTGTACCCTCCTCTCTCTGTATCCTCCTCTCCCTGTACCCTCCTCTCCCTGTATCCTCTTCTCCCTGTATTCTCCTCTCCCTGTACTCTCCTCTCCCTGTACTCTCCTCTCTCTGTATCCTCCTCTCCCTGTACCCTCCTCTCCCTGTATTCTCCTCTCCCTGTACTCTCCTCTCCCTGTATTCTCCTCTCCCTGTATTCTCCTCTCCCTGTATTCTCCTCTCCCTTTATTCTCCTCTCCCTGTATCCTCCTCTCCCTGTATCCTCCTCTTCTTGTATTCTCCTCTCCCTGTATCCTCCTCTCCCTGTATTCTCCTCTCCCTGTATCATCCTCTCCCTGTACTCTCCTCTCCCTGTACCCTCCTCTCCCTGTACTCTCCTCTCCCTGTATTCTCCTCTCCCTTTATTCTCCTCTCCCTGTATCCTCCTCTCCCTGTATCCTCCTCTCCTTGTATTCTCCTCTCCCTGTATCCTCCTCTCCCTGTATTCTCCTCTCCCTGTATCATCCTCTCCCTGTATTCTCCTCTCCCTGTATCCTCCTCTCCCTGTACTCTCCTCTCCCTGTACCTTCCTCTCCCTGTACCCTCCTCTCCCTGTATCCTCCTCTCCCTTTATCCTCCTCTCCCTGTACTCTCCTCTCCCTGTACTCTCCTCTCCCTGTACTCTCCTTTCTCTGTATCCTCCTCTCCCTGTATCCTCCTCTCCCTGTACTCTCCTCTCCCTGTACTCTCCTCTCCCTGTACTCTCCTTTCTCTGTATCCTCCTCTCCCTGTATCCTCCTCTCCCTGTACTCTCCTCTCCCTGTACTCTCCTCTCCCTGTACTCTCCTTTCTCTGTATCCTCCTCTCCCTGTACTCTCCTCTCCCTGTACCCTCCTCTCCCTGTACTCTCCTTTCTCTGTATCCTCCCCTCCCTGTACTCTCCTCTCCCTGTATCCTCCTCTCCCTGTACTCTCCTTTCTCTGTATCCTCCCCTCCCTGTATTCTCCTCTCCCTGTACTCTCCTTTCTCTGTATTCTCCTCTCCCTGTATTCTCCTCTCCCTTTATCCTCCTCTCCCTGTACTCTCCTCTCCCTGTATTCTCCTCTCCCTGTATCCTCCTCTCCCTGTATCCTCCTCTCCCTGTATTCTGCTCCTCAGCCTCTGGTCTCTCTCCTGCTGTGTGCTGTTAAACTCTGTACGTGAGCACTGGTCTCTGCGTTCTAAATCACAGGAATAGTGCACTATATTGTGTGTTAATCAGTGGTAAATAGTGCACTGTTTCTTTGATAGGGAGGGAGTGACTTAGAACGCGCCACCGCGGTGCCCCCCCCCCCACCCCCCGCTCAGAGAACAGCCACTCCTGAACAGAGGCTGCACTTCTGATTGATTGTGAGTCTCCGTGTCTTGACCAATGAGATTCGCAGCCTCTGTTTAGAAGGAGTGGCTGTTCTCCAGCGGAGGAGGGGCAGCGCTGCAGCGGTGTTTTTGAAACAAATCACCCGCCTTAATAACTCACCTTAAAAATACGGGACAAATCGCGTCCCGGATCAATTCAATACGTAACGCGTATTTTACTGCCCTAATACGGGACGCATACAGTTTTTAAGGGACGGTTGGTAACCCTAGTGCCAACTGCCATAAAATCAACAGAAGGAGAAGAAAAGAGGATGGCGGCTAGAGCTCACACAGGAAGTGGGGCCTATTGTGTGTGCTTCAGGTTCCCCTGCTACCCCCACCACTGCCATGTGCTTGATTCTGAGTGTTTGTTCTTGCAGTCATTCCTTGGGGAATGTCTTTCAGTCCTTTCTTTGATCACTTGTGTAGCAAATCTCAGTTTGAGCCGTACAAACTTATACCACTTTGAGGAGTCCAACAGGTAAGGTTAAGGCGCCTGATACATTTCCATCATGTAGCTGTGTTTGTGTATAGATACACTAGGTTAGCAGGCGGGTGCCTCTTTTGTACTTATGTTGTTAGTTTAAGAAGTAGTCTTTGTTTTCTTTGTTCTTTTGTTTAGTATAAATAGTTTAGATTAAGTTTATGTTTTGTTTGTTTCTTTCCTTTGTCACCGTCACCGTTGGCTCCTCTTAGGCCTTAAAACTCTTAGGCCATAGTATTGTTAAAGATTGATGTTTGGCAGTTTTTAAAATAAATTACTGATTATGAAACATCCAATTCTGGTCTAGTCTCCTCACTTCCCTTCTGTTCCCTTTGTTGCAACCATTTTAAAAACGAGCCAACTTGGGTTGTAACATATTGGGGGCTCCGGGATAATTTTTGGGAACAGAGAGTGTGGTGAGTAGACTAGTACTAACTGTTTGGTGGTAGCAGTAGTTTTTTTTTTGGTAGCTGTAGTTTGTTGGGATGGCTTTGTCTGGTTGTCTAGCTGCTTTTGTTCAAGCCCGTTCAGCAGATTTACTTAATGTCTGTAGGAAGGATGTTTTGTTGGAGTTAGCGCAGCACTTTGGTATTTAGTTTCTAAAAGTTTGGTAAAAAGGGAACTAAAAAGGATTGTGATGGAGGGTTTGGTAAACTTGAGTGTTTTAGCATCTAGTGTAGAAGGTGATACTACAGTAGCAAGTGCTACTTCTGTTTCTTCACCTATTTCTGAGAAGCCAGTTGCAGTTACTCCTGCTTCTCAACCAGTTGAGCCTCCTGTTGTGCAGGAGGTTGTCCAAACTTTAACTGGAACATGTACTACACTTCAACATTTTGATCCTTTTTCTCCTTGGAAACTGGGTCAGATAGTCGGCAGAAAGCTTTACTCAAGGTGAGGGTTGCACGGTTGCAGTTTGAATCTGAGGGGAAGCGTCAAAAGCTAGAGATGGAGAAAGAGCTTGCAGTTCTGTGTATGGACTTAGAAGTTGAGCGTGAGGTTCGCTTGCGAGAACAGGAGCTTGGGGTGAAGCGGTCCACTTCAAACTCAGTTGTACAGAAGGTTTCTTCTCTAGCAGTTGTAGAGCTAGCTGCTTCTGAGGCAATAGATGCCTCTAGCCAAACTCCATGTCCTTCTGCATCTTCTGAAACCCTCCCTTCATCTCTTAATTATTGCTTTAGATCCACCTTTTAGAGAAACTGAGGTAGACACATATTTTTGTGTTTTTGAGCGCATTTAGCTTTAAGTTGGCCTAAAGATTTGTGGACACTACTCCTACAATGAAAGTTGACTGGGAAAGCTCAGGATGTGTTACCCTCTTTGTCATTAAATGATAGCTTGGATTATGAAACAGTTAAGACTGCAGTGTTGAGAGCTTATGAGCTTGTACCTGAAGCCTATAGGCAGTGTTTTTGTAACTGTAGAAAGGGTTCTTCACAGAGATTTTTTTGAGTTTTCTAGGGAAAAGCTTCAGCTTTTTGATCAGTGGTGTGCTGCTAGTAAAGTGGACAATTATGATAAACTACGGGAGTTTATACCTTTTGGAGGTTTAAGACTTGTTTACCTGAGAGTGTTGTTGTTTATCTAAACGGGCGCCATGTAAAGTCTGTTTCTGAAGCTGCTGTTCTAGCTGATGAGTATGTGCTTACACACCGAAGTGTTTTTAAGCCGTTGAAGTATAAGTCAATAGAAGTGAAGGACAAAAGGCTGCAGAACAGCCTCAGCCTCATCAGTTCAAAGTTCCCACTCTCTTTTCACTTGGCCAAGCTGAGTGTTATTATTGCCAAAAGCCAGGGCATATAGCTGTTGATTGTTCAGCGTTAAAACGTAAACAAGAACGTTAAGCTGTTTCAGGTCAAGTCAGGAAAGGGGTAGCTTTTGTAAAAATTGTTGACCCTGTGTTGGATTACAGTGTTGGTGACTTGGTCAGTGATGAGTACAGGCCTCTTGTAAGTAAAGGATTTGTCTCTTTGGGAGATGAGCAGTGTCCAGTACAGATTTTGCGGGACACTGGGGCAGCCTTAACCTTGATGCTTGCTGATGTTTTGCCTTCTCAGCCAGAGCTTTCTTCTTGTGGGTCACATGCACAATGCCAAGGTATTGACATGTCCTACATGAAAGTTCCATTACATGAGGTTTATTTGAAGTCTGATTTAGCTTCGGGTCATTTTAGAGTGGGAGTCTGTTCAGCATTGCCTGTAAAGGGGGTACAGCTAATTCTAGGTAATGATATTGCTGGTGGCAGAGTGGTTCCTGTGCCAGAGCTTATAGATAAGCCTAGTCATAGTGGCTCAGTGCAACATTGTTCTGAAATTGAAAATCTTCCCATGTGTGCTGTTACTCGTGCTCAGTCTCAAAAGTATTCTGATGCACCTTCCCTTTCTGATACATTTTTAGCTAGAGATAACCCACTGAATGAATTTCCAGTTAAATTGACTCCAGTTAGTGAGCATACTGATGTCCAGAGGTCTGCTGGAAGTGATGCTTCAGTAAGTCGCTGACCCTAGTTTGGCTAAGTATTTGTCTTTGTCATCTACCAATGTACATGTAGACAAAAAGGTTGGCTTTTATTTTGAACAGGGTGTGTTGAGAAAGTGGACTCCACGTGAGAATGAATGTGTTGATGTGTGCCAAATAGTTGTTCCTTCTGACTACAGGCATCAGGTGTTGCAGCTAGCACACAATCATCCATGGTCTGGTTAAAGCAGGATGATGTTTGCCAAAGAACAGGCAAGCCAAATCAGGTGATTCCTTTGGCTCCACTGCATCCCATCCCAGCAGTTGGTGAACCGTTTGAGAGAGTTCTTGTTGACTGTGTTGGTCCGTTACCTTGTACTAAGTCTGGTAATCAGTTTTTATTAACAGTTATGTGTGCTGCAACTGGCTTTCCAGAAGCATTTCCACTTCGGAAAATAAGTGTACCCTCTGTGTTGAAGGCATTGACAAAGTTCTTTTCGATCTTTGGATTGCCTAAAATAATCCAGACCGATCAGGGCACTAATTTCATGTCTAGGGTGTTTTCTCAGGTCATGAAAACACTGCAGATAAAGCATGTTGTGTCCAGTCCATACCATCCTGAGAGTCAGGGCGCACTTGAGAGATTCCATCAGACTTTAAAGTCCATGTTACACAAGTACTGTCTGGATTCAGGTCGACAGTGGGATGATGGGGTACCTTTTGCACTTTTTGCTACTCAAGAAGCAGTCCAGGAGTCTCTGGGTTTTTCTCCAGCACAGCTTGTTTTTGGTCACTCAGTGAAAGGCCATTTCAGGAAAGGTCAGTTCCTGAAAGAGTCCTTCCTTTCAGACAAAAAGGAAGAAACTAATGTCTTAGACTGCGTGAGCAAGTTTAGGGAGCATTTACATGCTGCTTGTCATGCTGCAAAAACTGCTCTGTGCTCAGTTCAGGGAAAAATGAAACAGCGTTATGACAGGAAAGCTGTCCCACACCAGTTTCAACCAGGGGATAAAGTCATTTTTTTGCCATTGCTTGGGTCTTCATTGTCTGCAAAATTTTCTGGCCCATATGTAATTCAGCAGAAGCTAAGTGAGATAGATTATGTTGTTAAAACTCCAGACCGGAATCGTAAATCACGAGTCTGTCACATCAACATGTTAAAGTCCTATGTTGATAGAGAGGTCCCGGAGGTCGTAAGTAAGGACCATGTTAAAGTGTGTTTTTCAACGTTTGTCTACTGCTTCTTTAATTCTTAATCTTGATAAATGTGAGTTTGCACACGCTACAGTTACATACTTGGGGAAACAAGTAGGCCAGGGGCAAGTTTGTCCAGTTCACGCCAAGGTTCAAGCCATTGTAGAGTTCCCTGTACCTTTATCATGCCGTGCTCTTCGTCGCTTTTTGGGAATGGCTGGATACTATAGGTGTTTCTGTAAGAATTTTTCTTCTGTTGTTGAGCACCGTACCACCCTATTGAGTCCCAAGCAATCTTTTAAATGGTCTGCTGAATGTCAAGCTGCATTTGAGCATGTGAAGGCTTTGTTATGTTCTTCTCCTGTTCTAGCCTCTCCAGATTTTAAGAAGCCATTCAGCTTGGAGGTTGATGCTAGTGCTGTAGGTGCAGGAGCTGTACTGTTACAGCCAGATGATTTTGGAGTTGGTCACCCTCTGTGCTAGTTCTCAGTTGAGATATTCAACAATTGAGAAAGAAGCACTAGCTTTGTTACGGGCACTCCAACATTTTGAGGTGTACATTGATTCATGTGTGTCACCTGTAAAGGTATACACTGACCATAACCCCTTAGTTTTCCTGTCACGCATGTGTAATTCCAATCAGCGTTTGATGCGTTGGGCTTTATGTATGCAGGAATTTAATCTAGACATCATCCATAAGAAGGGCTCAGAGAACATTTTTGCTGACGGCCTCGAGCAGACTGCACTTGATGGTGCATGATACTTTCCTTTAGAACTTGTTTTGGGAAGTTCTATCTTTTGTGGGGGGGTGTTAAGTGCAAGTTTAGCCCTAGGGTGCTGGATATGTTCTGTGTGCTCTCCCTCTCTGTGTGTTTTTGCATGTTTCTCTGCAGGTTGCAGTCCACCTGACCTTCATGGGAGGAGCCATGGGCTATAAAACCTGCAGTCACCACCAAGATGGCGGCTAGAGCTCACACAGGAAGTGGGGCCTATTGTGTGTGCTTCTGGTTCCCCTGCTACCCCCACCACTGCCATGTGCTTGATTCTGAGTGTTTGTTCTTGCAGTCATTCCTTGGGGAATGTCTTTCAGTCCTTTCTTTGATCACTTGTGTAGCAAATCTCAGTTTGAGCCGTACAAACTTATACCACTTTGAGGAGTCCAACAGGTAAGGTTAAGGCGCCTGATACATTTCCATCATGTAGCTGTGTTTGTGTATAGATACACTAGGTTAGCAGGCGGGTGCCTCTTTTGTACTTATGTTGTTAGTTTAAGAAGTATTCTTTGTTTTCTTTGTTCTTTTGTTTAGTATAAATAGTTTAGATTAAGTTTATGTTTTGTTTGTTTCTTTCCTTTGGCACCGTCACCGTTGGCTCCTCTTAGGCCTTAAAACTCTTAGGCCATAGTATTATTAAAGATTGATGTTTGGCAGTTTAAAAATAAATTACTGATTATGAAACATCTAATTCTGGTCTAGTCTCCTCACTTCCCTTCTCTTCCCTTTGTTGCAACCATTTTAAAAACGAGCCAACTTGGGTTGTAACACATGCCATCTATGTGTTGAGACAGTGAGACTTTGTCTGTTTCTACAATAAATCTTTTATTGTGGAGATTATGTAAATATTTGAATGTGTGTTTTTAACTTAAATTATATAAGTTAGTATTGTATAAATGAAGTAATTGTAATTAGGTAATATTGTATGCAGAAATGAAGTAAAGTTTACTAAAAGAAAGGAATGACTGAAGTTCAGTTCACTTATTTACTCTGTGTAACATTTAAGTCTTGAAACCGAGTTGAAGTTACTTAAATTAATCTGAAATTAAATTTACTTAAAAAAAGCAAATGCAGAAAGTTGGGAAACTTTTTAAAGTAAATTTTACTCATCATTTTTCAGTGTACAGCTCAGAACTGTAGTTAAACAGCTCAGGTTAAACTCTTTAACCTTCATTCAGGCTCGGGCTCGTAATGAGAGTTTACGGGTCGGACCGGGTCGGGCTCGGGTAGAGTCCAGCTGGAGATTCTGGGCCTGATGTGAACTCTAGTCCACGTGCACTTCGTCTAAACACACCTAAAGTGAGCGTTACTAACAGCTTTTAGGTGTGATGTTGTGGTTTCTCAAGTGCATCGTTTGAGGTGTATCTTTAGAAGCAGCTGTAGGCGTGATATCACACTTTCTCTCATTTACATATTTCCCAAAGCAGCTTTTTGGCTTTAGAGATAAATGGAGATCAGCAGCACAGACTGATCACTGTTTAATACTTCTATTAAACTAAAAGCATTAAACACTAAATATCATCACAAGCATCACTGATAGCTGAACTCATTTCTCATATTTATTACATTTTACAACAGTAGTAGTAAAGTCCTGGAGATTTGTCGTACTGAAGAACCTCATTTTCAGCTGTTATAGTTGCAACATGGCCCACCATAACAGCTGTTATTTTTGGGAAAAATAAAAGGATTTTATGACTCTTGACAGTTGTGGCCTTAATGTATCAAAAGTTGAGTTGGACTGATGTAAAATCTCTACTTACTAAAAACTGTACTTAAAAAAAGTAATGCTTTACACAAAAAATCTGTTTTAATGTTCTTCCTACTAAAATTGTCAGTTTTAATGTTATATATCTTAATAAAAAACTAGTTTTAAATGTCTAATTACTAAAAAAGCTTAGTTTTAATGCTTTAAAACGTATTAAATGTGTTCTGTTTTAATGCTCTACTTCTTAAAAATAGTTTTAATGATCTTTTTACTTAGGGGTCTCAGTTGTAATGCTTTACTCAGTAAAATGCTTAGTTTTTACTCTCTTGCTCCCTTACCTATTACTAAAGATAGGTAGGTAGGTAGGTAGGTAGGTAGGTAGGTAGATACTGTACACTGTTACACAATACAGTAGAAACAAACAATAAGTGTAGTACAATAAGAGAGCACAGTGAGTGATATAAGACTCTAAAACTATAAAATAAAAATTCTAAAACTGAGACTTTAAAATATATACATAAATATATAAATACAAAAAGCTATACAAAGTGTGGAAGTAAGTAGTCGTAGATATGAAGTAGTGCAGTAAAATAATAATTTAAGTGTAGGAGATAGTGTAGCGCAATATGATGCAAATTCACTACAGAATAGAAAAGACAGCTGGACACCACGGTCTGATAAAACATCAGCAGGAGCTTCCGACAGATGTTAAAAGACCAGGAAGTAGAGCCGGCTCTGCCCCTTCCTGTACAGGAAGTCAGTGTTGGTCCAGCCTGTCATCCAGATGCAGTCCGAGATACCTGTAGGTCTTCACATCAACTCCCACAATAGATACTGGCTGTGTGGGTGGCCTGACCCTGCGGAAGTCCACCACCATCTCCTTGGTCTTGGAGGTGTTTAGCAGCAGGTTGTTCCTATTGCACCACGCCACAAAGTCTTCCACAAGATGTCTGTACTCCTCCTCCTTTCCTTCCCGTATACATGCCACAATGGCAGTGTCGTCCGAAAACTTCTGCATGTGGCATGTCTCAGAGTTGTACTGGAAGTCTGAGGTGTAGAGTGTAAAGATAAATAGGGAGAGCACAGTCCCCTGTGGTGCTCCTGTGCTGCAGACCACAGTCTCTGATGTACAGTTCTTCAGCTTGACATACTGAGGTCTGTCAGTGAGGTAGTCTGTGATCCAGGAGACCAAATATGGATCCACCTGCATCCCCACCAGCTTGTCTTTCAGAAGGAGAGGCTGAATGGTGTTGAAAGCACTGGAAAAATCAAAGAACATGACTCTCACAGTGCTGCTTCCTCTGTCCAGATGAGAGTGGGTCCGGTGGAGAAAGTACAGTATGGCATCATCCCCCCCACTTTCTCTCTGTAGGCGAATTGTAAGGGGTCCATTGCATGTTGAACCTGGGGTCTGAGGTGGTGTAGAAGCAGACGTAGTGTGCACAGTGTGGGGACCCTCCCCAAACGCAGACTCAGGTTGAAGATGTGCTGCAGGGGAGCCCCCAGCTCAGCTGCACAGGACTTTAGTAGTCTGGGACACACTTTGTCCGGCCCAGCTGCCTTTCTTGGGTGGATCCTCTAACCTCTAACCTGGTCAGTAGTGAAGGTTTGCAGGGGGGGGCTACAGTGGTGCTGGTGGTCAGGGCAGCTGAGTGTAGGGATGAGGGGGGAGCGGGGGCTGAGTTGCTTGATGAGATGAGGGGGGGGGGGGGGGGTGAAGGAGGTGTCAGCCAGAGCTGTAGGGTCTTGAACAGGGCAGTCAAACCGGTTGTAGAAGGTGTTGAACTCATTGGCTCTCTCTACTTCACCAACTGCAGCACTGTCCAGTCTCTGCTTACACCCAGTGATTGTCTTCATTCCATTCCATACCTCCCTCATGTCATTTTCTCTCAGCTTCTGCTCCACCTTCTTCCTGTAGGACTCCTTGGCCTCTCGCAAATGGACTTTGAGCTCCCTCTGTACGCTCCTAAGCTCCTCCTGGTTGTTATCTTTAAAGGCCCTCTTCTTCTTGTTTAGAAGGCCTTTAACATTGCTGGTAATCCAGGGCTTGTTGTTAGCAAAACAACGCACAGTTTTCACAGGAACAACAATGTCCATGGAAAAGTTAATGTAGTCAGTCATGCAGTGTGTAATCCCCTCAATGTCCTCCCCGTATGGCTCCTGCAATACACTCCATTCAGTGGACTCAAAACAGTCCCTGAGAGCTGCCTCAGCACCAGGAGACCATTTCCTGAAGGAGCGTGTAGATGCAGGTTGCCTACTGACCTGGGGCTTGTACTGAGGTTGCAGGTAGATCAGGTTGTGGTCAGATTTTCCCAGAGGGGTGTGGCGGAGTATGCATCCTTTAGGTTGGAGTAAAGGAGATCAATAGTTCTATTCTTCCTGGTGGGACAGTTCACATACTGGTGAAAAGCAGGGAGCACTGAGTCCAGTGTGACGTTGTGAAAGTCCCCTGAGATGGCAACGAAAGCTTCAGGATGCTGTGTCTGAAGTCTCGCAATGGTTGCGTGAATGACATCACACGCGGTCTCGGCATCAGCACGAGGATGGATGTAAACACAAACAACAATGGCGTGGGAAAGCTCTCTGGACATGTAGTAGGGTCGGAGACTCACCGCCAACAGTTCAACATCCCGACAGCAGATGATCTCCTTCACAGTTACATGTCCTGGGTTACACCATCTGATGTTCACAAACAGCACAAGCCCCCCACCTTTGTTTTTTCCGCTTCGTTTGGGGTCTCTGTCCGCTCTTACGGTGGTGAAGCCGGGAATATCCACGTTAGCATCCGGTATGTTGCTGGTTAGCCACGTTTCTGTGAAGCATAAAATGCTACACTCCCGATACAGCTGGTTACTAACTAGTGCCGCTAGTTCATCCGTCTTGTTGGTCAGAGCGTTCACATTCCCCATCACCACGGAAGGAATAGATGGTTTAAACCTCTAGCGTTTCTCCATGCGCTTAGCCTTTAGCTTCGCTCCAGCTCTACACCCGCGATAGGGTCGGCGCAGCTCTGCCAGGATGCGATGCGTCTGGCCGGCGTGTTCCTTTGTTCGCAGCGCCAGCAACTCTTCCCTCGTGTAAACAAGGTTACTTCCCCACGCGCTCGCGAAAGTGGATTACATGTCCATAGGACATACAAGTAATCACTAAACTAGGGATAAAAGAGTCTAAAAAACAAAGTAAAGAAAGGAAAAAGGCTAAAAAACAAATACACAAAAGACGGAGCTACTGGAAAGGCTGCCGCTCAGTACGGTGCTGGAAGTGTAAAGAAGCCCAGTTTGAATGCTTAATTTAATATGAAAGCTCAGATTGAATGTTTTAACATTGTACTCATTAAAACAACGCTCTGCACACAGAAAAATCTGGTTTAATGTTCTACCTAATGAAAAAGTTCAGTTTTAATGTTCTACTTACTAAAACAAGTTCAGTTTTTATGCTGTACATTAAAAAAACTCAGTTTTAAATCTCTAGTTCCTAATAAAGACTTTTAATTTTAATACTCTATTTACTGAAAAGGTTTTAATGCTCTACTCATTTTAAAAAGTTCTGTTTTAATGCTCTACTTACTAAAAAAGTTCATGGCTTTAATGTTATACTTACTACAGTGCTGTTTTAACTTACTAAAATACTGTGGGGTTTAAATCAGGCTCGGGCTCATAATGGCAGTTTATAATGCGGGTCGGGTCGAGTCAGGCTGGATTTGTTGGGTCTGATCTAAACTGTAATATAAAAGCATCCACAGTAAATTAGTTTCTGCTTATAGATGCTTTTATGTTCCTGCATACGGAGTTCATTTAAGTAATTAGTTTTTTATACTAAATGAAGGAATGTTGCACACAGACAAAACACGCCTGAATTTCCTCATTAATACAACCAAAACTCAAGATTCACGATTCAAAGAGTTTATTGTCATGTGCACAGTGAGAAACAAATTTCCTCACACAATTAAAATTCTTTCTTTGCTCCTCGCCAAGTATACTGCATAAAGATAAAAGTATAAAATATACAATAAACAAATAAATAAACTACCTAAATATAAATATTTAATTGGTGTTGAATAAATATATTCACATATACATATGAGCTGTACAAACCGCAGATGATTACATAGAAAAAAAGAGAAGGAGCCAGGACATATAGGGGGAGTGGCCATTGCCAAGAGGGGGAGGGACATGACAGAGGGGGCGTGGACATTACATAGAGGGGGAGGAGTCAGTGCTGAAAGGGGGAGGGGCCATACAGCACAGAATGGATATAAAAGACTGTGGAGCTGCTGCATCCAGATCATCTGCAGACGGCGGTTCTGTGAGATTCCTGAATACAGCAGCAGCTCCTGAGGAAGATTTCATCTCAACTCTGAAAATGAGCAAAGAAGGTAAGAACAGACATAACTCTCAATTAAATATCTCATCATTTATCATTTATTCTCATTACTGCATTTGAATGGAGATATCTTATTTTAAGTAAATCAAGCTCTGGGTCTGCTTATGTTATAATGTGATTTTTTTTCTGTTTGAATATGGAGTAAATTTTGTGCCAAAAGTTTTATACAAAAAAATAAAATCTGCAATCAAAATGTTGAAAATCAAAAGCAAAAATTGTATGTTGCAAATTCAAAAGAGAAAAAATATAGAGCAAATATATCTTTTTAAATATAGTTGGTTTCTTTATTGTCTTTTGCAGTTATTTGAAAATTATTTCCGTGTGGATTTTACCAGTCTTTACTTTTATTTTTGTGTTTTTAAAATATATTTCTTTTAAAGACTTTTGCTTTTGGAATCTCTGGTTTGCTTCTGCTTCATTTTTTTGCTTCTAAGTTTTGGCACTCTGTTAACGGGTGGGCGGGGCCGACAAGAAGGTGATTTATGGCGTCATTTTACTGCCAAAAGTCGAGAGCAAAGTTTTTGAATGCAAGAGTCTATTCCATGCAGCGCTCACGGAATTTATTTGCTCGCGTGTAAAATATAGGTGTGCTCACACAGATTTACCATGCTCTCTCTCAGATTAACTCTCCTCTTGTACGAATCTGCGCGCGCTCTCGGATATATCACCCTCATGTGCTATTTGGCTGTTGCTCGCGCTCAAATTCCTCCTGTGTGCTCGCGGAGCGGTCCCTGCTCGAGCTCGGAGCTTTTCACTGCAACAAAGCTGCCAAAAGTCTCCAGCCAATCAGACGTGGCAACAGGATTTGACCAATTAAAATCCTAATGCCGCTTGCTCTGCATTCTCATTGGTTGAAAAAACTGCAACGAAATCCCCCGCCATTCTGCCCCCTGTAACTTCTACTGTAACGTTGATTTTTAAATAATTTTAAGCAAGGATATTATAATGTATTATTTCAGAGCAACATATTTCAGCTATTGATGTAAAATGCTTTGTAGTTTATATTTAAGACATATATGTGCAGTCTCTCTATATGAGCAAGATCTCCTAAAAATAATAACAAACTATTATTAATATCCTTGCTTAAAATTATTTAAAAATCAACGTTTACTTAATAAATTCCAAATTAAATAAAAAAATATTTTTGTATTGTTTGTACTATTACATTACCAGCTAAGAGCTAGATAACAGATTGGCAGTCTCAATAGAGCTGGAATGAATTTCGGAATACCATAATATATATAGCAACATATACTAATATATATATAATTATATATTATTTGATTTCTCAATAATTTTAAGCAAGGATATTAATACTAGTTTGTATTATTATTATTATTATTATTATTATTATTATTATTATTATTATTATTAGGAGATCTTAGACTGCACATATATGTCTTAAAAACTTTGCTCTCGACTTTTGGCAGTAAAATGACGCCATAGTGATTCCCTTAAATTTCCATTGGTCAGCTGGTTTTGGACTTTTACAATTAAATTAAATTAAACGTTATGTTTAATGTCATATTTATTCTATAAACAAGTGTTTTACTCCATTAAAAAGCTCACGTTAGCACGGTGTGCTAAATATTCACACGCAAAGTAGATAACTAGCTAACTCACTAGCACACTGACTAGGTAACTCACTAGCACACTGACTGGCTAACTCACTAGCTCACTGACTAGGTAACTAGCTAACTCACAAACTAGCTTACTCACAAACTAGCTAACTCACTAGCTCACTGACTAGGTAACTCACTAGCTCACTGACTGGGTAACTCACTAGCTCACTGACTAGGTAACTAGCTAACTCACAAACTAGCTTACTCACAAACTAGCTAACTCACTAGCTCACTGACTAGGTAACTCACTAGCTCACTGACTAGGTAACTAGCTAACTCACAAACTAGCTTACTCACAAACTAGCTAACTCACTAGCTCACTCACTAGGTAACTAGCTAACTCACTAACTAGCTAACTCACAAACTAGCTAACTCACTAGCTCACTGACTAGGTAACTCACTAGCTCACTCACTAGCTCACTGACTAGGTAACTCACTAGCTCACTAACTAGCTAACTCACTAGCACACTGACTAGGTAATTCCCTAGCTCACTGACTAGGTAACTAGCTAACTCACAAACTAGCTTACTCACAAACTAGCTAACTCACTAGCTCACTCACTAGGTAACTAGCTAACTCACTAACTAGCTAACTCACTAACTAGCTAACTCACTAGCACACTGACTAGGTAACTAGCTAACTCACAAACTAGCTTACTCACTAGCTCACTTACTAGGTAAGTAGCTAGCTCACCGACTATGTAACTCACTAGCTCACTAACTAGCTAACTCACTAGCACACTGACTAGGTAATTCCCTAGCTCACTGACTAGCTAACTCACTAGCACACTGACTAGGTAATTCCCTAGCTCACTGACTAGGTAACTCACTAGCTCACTGACTAGGTAACTCACTAGCTAACTCACTAGCACACTGACTGTAACTCACTAACTAGCTAACTCACTAGCACACTGACTAGGTAACTCACTAGCTCACTGAGGGGTAATTCACTAGCTTACTGACTAGCTAAGTCACTAGCTTACTGACTAGCTAACTCACTAGCTCACTGACTAGCTAACTCACTACCTCACTGACTAGCTAACTCACTAGCTCACTAACTATGTAACTCACTAGCTCACTGACTATGTAACTCACTAGCTCACTGACTATGTAATTCACTAGCACACTGACTAGGTAACTCACTAGCTCACTGACTAGCTAAGTCACTACCTCACTGACTAGCTAACTCACTAGCTCACTGACTATGTAACTCACTAGCTCACTGACTAGGTAACTCACTAGCTAACTCACTAGCACACTGACTGTAACTCACTAACTAGCTAACTCACTAGCACACTGACTAGGTAACTCACTAGCTCACTGAGGGGTAATTCACTAGCTTACTGACTAGCTAAGTCACTAGCTTACTGACTAGCTAACTCACTAGCTCACTGACTAGCTAACTCACTACCTCACTGACTAGCTAACTCACTAGCTCACTGACTATGTAACTCACTAGCTCACTGACTATGTAACTCACTAGCTCACTGACTATGTAATTCACTAGCTCACTGACTAGGTAATTCACTAACTTATTGACTAGGTAATTCACTAGCTCACTGACTAGGTAGTTCACTAGCTTACTGACTAGCTAAGTCACTAGCTCACTGACTAGGTAATTCACTAGCTCACTGACTAGGTAACTCACTAGCTCACTGACTATGTAATTCACTAGCACACTGACTAGGTAACTCACTAGCTCACTGAATAACTAAGTCACTAGCTCACTGACTAGGTAATTCACTAGCTCACTGACTAACTAAGTCACTAGCTCACTGACTAGGTAATTCACTAGCTCACTGACTAGCTAAGTCACTAGCTCACTGACTAGGTAATTCACTAGCTTACTGACTAGCTAAGTCACTAGCTCACTGACTAGCTAAGTCACTAGCTCACTGACTAGGTAACTCACTAGCTCACTGACTAGCTAAGTCACTAGCTCACTGACTAGCTAAGTCACTAGCTCACTGACTAGGTAATTCACTAGCTTACTGACTAGCTAAGTCACTAGCTTACTGACTAGCTAAGTCACTAGCTCACTGACTAGGTAATTCACTAGCTTACTGACTAGCTAAGTCACTAGCTCACTGACTAGCTAACTCACTAGCTCACTGACTAGGTAACTCACTAGCTCACTGACTAGCTTCCCCTAAAATGAAAAAAAAAAAGTGATTAAATATATACTATTGTGTGTACATGTCACTGATTAAATATGGGCTACACCGCGCTTAACTTAGTTCAGAATCAGCTTTCCTCTCACTCGTTCCCGCAGCTTCACAACGCTGCTTTAAACAGTGCACAGACTTCAATAGCGGAGCAAAGCGCGCGGCCAAACCAGGCGAGTCATTGGATAAATGCTGGGCTTTGTCCGCCCTTCGGACACTCAGCGTCTCTGGGGGTCTATGGAGCAGTGGGCTGGCCTCGGCCGCCCGGACGCTCAGCTTCTACATGATGATTGGATGATCTGTCTGAGGCGGAGTCCCTTTTTGATTGACAGCGAAATGAGCGAATCAGCGATCTCTGGGTTTAAACATGTGCACTGGGAGCATTATAATTCTGTTCTGAGTTGAACCGGAGACTTTCCTAATCCTTATAGCGGCATTTTCTTTATTAAAAACGACTAGCGACAAATCCAGCTTCTATTTCAGATGCTTTTCTGTAGCTGCTTGTGTTTGGAGACTGACTTCTATCACTCTTTATGACCTCTATCACTCTTTCTGACTTCTATCATTCTTTTCTATCGCAGTTTCTGCACTCACAGACGGACACACTTCACACTAGCCTCGCTCTACTCATACTCAACTATCATACTGTGCACGCGAATATTTAGCACACTTCGCTAATGTGAGCTTTTTAAAGTGAAACACTTGCTTAGAGAAAAACAGAACAATAAATATAAAGTGTATATGAAATGTAATTGTAAAAGTTAAATTAATTAAGAGATTAATTTAGCTTGGATATACAGTTAGCATGGCCAGTTAGCTGCTAGCCATCTCCATTAACACCAGCAGTCGTTTGCCTAGCTAGCACTGAACCGACAGCTGCATTCCAGTGTTGTAAAGGTATTAAACTACAGACTGGAGTGAAGTAGAGTCATAATACACATATCCTATAAAACAAACACTAACCAGCACAAACACACCCATCTCTTATTAAAAACAGAGATTAATTTAGTTCAGAAATACAGTTAGCATCACCAGTTAGCCATCTCCATTAAGATCTGCAGTCTGTTAGCCTAGCTAGCACTGAGCCATCATCGGTCCGGTGTTCCGGTGTTGTGAAGATAATCGGTAACTAACTAAAATGAACTAAATCCATAATCCACATCTAATATCAAACCACAGATCCTCCCCACTCTAACCAGCACTAATAAATCAATCTGTTATTCATAAACACAAAACATGGATTAATTCAGCTCAGAACACAGTTAGCCGGTTAGCAATTAGCCATTGCAGCTAATCCACTATCAGCTAGGTGTCATAAAAAGTCATTAGATCAGCTTGTAGACTTACACTTGTAAACCAAGAACAATAAAGAAAATCTATTTTATTTAGTTTTGACCGTACTAAGTACGTTTTAATATTTAAATCAAAATATGATAAAATATCTAAATTAATCATTGCATTTAGTTTTAAGTGTTTTAAGCAGGTCTGGTATAGATTATTACAGCAGTGCAAAACATTTCAACTAATATAAAAATGTCTTAGAGAGTAGTTTTTTCTTTCAGATGTATTTGAGTAACTGCTGGCATGTGTGACTTAAAAAAAAAAAGTTATTTAAATGACAAAAGGTGCATCAAACTATATACAATTAGTCTTGGGCCATGGAGAATAATCCATAAGATATTGAGCTATAAGAGATTGGGTTTGAAGCCTATAAAACACAAAAGCACTTTTACATTTTATTTTTATTTCATTTATCTGGAGAGATTTAATCTGAAATTTAAGATCAGTAAAGCACTTTAAACACCAACATATTTTCCGTATATTACCTTTCTTCTAGAATTGTGCTTCAAATATAGAACTTTATGCTGAACAGATTGTTTTACAAGTCAATATTGCCTAGATGGACAGCACTAAAAAAAGTAAACATGTAAAACTGCAGTGTTAAAAGCAATGTAGTTGAATATTTGGGTGCACCTAACACTTGTGCTGGTGCAACCAGTGCAAAAATGCAATCCAGAGTAAAGTAACCAAGTATATTTAAAATATATATATATTTTTCTCTTTTAAATTTGCAACATACAATTTTTCCTTTTGATGTTTAAAATTTTGATTGCAGATTTTTTTTTTACGTAAAACTTTTGAAGGAAAGGGAAAATTATCACAGTCGATGTCAGAAACTCATAAATGGTTACAGTATTTTACTTATTGAGGTTATTTCAGCCAAACAACTGTTACTGTATATAACAACGACCTGGGCAGAAACTGGCATCTTATCTCATAGCAAGCCCAGGACTCGTAGCTTCTCCTCCTTCTCCTTAGGAAAAATAGGAAGAATATCAAATAAAAATGAATAAAATACCTGCTAGTACAAAGGATAAAAATGGTTTTCATCATTTAATACATTATAAACCTTACAGCGATTTAGTGATTAACGGCTAAAATATTCAACCTGTTTTTATAAATGAAGAAAGATAAAAAATGACTAGTGATCAATGTCTGTGCAAGATTTAAAAACATATACAGCTCTGGAAAAATGAAAAGATCACTTCAGTTTCTGTATCAGTCTCTCTGATTTTGCTATTTATAGGTTTATGTTTGAATAAAATGAACATTGTTTTCAGAAAATGAGAAATGGCTGAAATAACAAAAAAGATGCAGATGAGTTTTCTGACCTCAAATAATGCAAATATAACAAGTTCATATTCATAAAGAGAGTTCAGAAATTGTGGAATAACCCTGTTTTTTAATCACAGTTTTTTAATGCATCTTGGCATCATGTTCTCCTCCACCAGTCTTACACACTGCTTTTGGATAACTTTATGCTGCTTTACTCCTGGTGCAAAATTTCAAGCAGTTCAGTTTGGTGGTTTGATGGCTTGTGATCATCCATTTTCCTCTTGATTAAATTCCAGAGGTTTTTAATTTGGTAAAATGAAAGAAACTCATCGTTTTTAAGTGGCCTCTTATTATTTTCCAGAGCTGTATATATCACAGGTTTGTCAGGCAGTATCTCAGAGTGTAATGGTGTACTTGTACTTTAACAGTGAAGCATGAGGAAGTGAGGATTGTGCTGGTTGGAAAGACTGGAGTAGGGAAGAGTGCTACAGGAAACACAATCCTGGGAAAGGAAGTCTTTGAGTCTCAATTATCTCTTGTCTCTGTGACAAAAGTCTGCGAGGGAGCCGAAGCGACGGTGGACGGTAGACGCGTGGCCGTCATCGACACTCCGGGCATATTTGACAACACATTTACTTACAAACAAATTAAGGAAAAGTGCCCGTCTGCTTCTGCTTCAGTGCCTGAAGTGATTCTGGTGATCTTAAAGCTCGGCAGATTCACTGATAAAGATAAAGGAATTGTGCAGAAAATTACCGAAATCTTTGGAGAAGCTGCATTAAAACACACCATGGTGCTCTTCACCCACGGTGGCCGGCTTAAAGAAGGTCAAAACATCTGTGAAATTATTGGTGAAAATCCTGATCTGGAGAAAGTGGTTAAGTCCTTTAGTGGACGCTACCACACCTTCAACAACGTAGATAAAGTTCCCGCCCAGGTTCCAGATCTGTTTAAGAAAATAAATGAAGTGATTGCTCTGCATTAGGCTGAGAGAGCGATCTGAGAGGAACAGGTTCAGGAAACTCAGGAAACACAACCTGAAACCAGCCATAGCTTTGCATATTTTCAACTCATTAGTTAGAGCTTTAGCCATGAGCGCTAATCACAATTCAGCCATTTCTGAGTACTCAATGTTTAAGTTCTAAAATTGTCAAATGTCACATTTTTTTAAAAGATTTGTTCAATTCCAGACCTATGAAGGTTTTTTTATATAGCTGCATCCTCTAAAGGCTAATGCTAACCTAAAAAAAAGAAGACCAAGTTGGACTGAATAAACGGGGAGAATTAATTACTTTGATATTACAGCTACTGATGCGTGAACGTACAGCTCTGAAAAAAAAGAGAGACCACATAAAAATAGTGAGTTTCTTTGATTTTACCAAATTGAAAATCTCTGAAACATAATCAAGCTGAACTGCTTGAATTTGTGAATCAAAGTTATCCAAAAGCAGTGTGTAAGACTGATGGAGGAGAAAATGAAGCCAAGATGCATGAAAAAAAACTGTGATTAATAACCAACCATGGTTATTCCACCAAATATTGATTTCTGAACTCTTAAAACTTTATTATGAATATGAACTCGTTTTATTTGCATTGTTTGAGGTCTGAAAGATCTGCATCTTTTTTGTTATTTCAGTCATTTCTCATTTTCTGTAAATAAATGCTCTAAATGAGAATATTTTTATTTGGAATTTGGGAGAAATGTTGTTCATTTTACTCAAACATAAACCTAGAAATAGCAAAATCAGAGCTGTATGTACAGTAGATTAAGGTGGATTGTGTTATTAGGATTGTGCTAAAATGTGTATTTTCTGACAAATCTGTAAAGCATTTGTAAAACCCTGGAATGTATGAAAAATGTACTAACTTGAACTTTGGAATAATTGGAACAATGAATTTTTCTGACATGACAATATGAATGTGAAACTTAAACGATGCAAAAGTGAAAAGTTTAAATGATGTTTTGAACAAATTATAATCCAATAAATTTTCTTTCCTGTTTTAACGTAATTCTCCTTATGTTCATTATTTACATTTAGATATTGACATTATCTGGTGGTGTGTTTTATTTATAAACTGTTACAAAGAGAAATATCCAGAGCAAATGAGATATTGAGACCAATGCTTTTCAGGAATGAAGGAACCACTGAAGCTGGTGTTACTGGGCTACAAGAATATGGGCAAGAGTGCAACGTCTAACACCATCCTGGGCTGTGATAAATTTATTTCTGGGATTGGAAGGTCCAACACGACGCGGAATGCAGTCGATCACACCGGAGAGGTGGACGATAGAGAGGTGATGGTGGTGGACACTCCGGCCATGTACGACAGTGGTCTAAACGATCACTTGTTGAAAGAAGAGCTGAAGAACGCCCTGATCTGCTGTGATCCAGGACCCCATGTCTTTCTCTTCGTCGTTGCTCTGGGAAATATGTCAGAGAAGCATGGTGAGATACTGAAAAAAGTGAATAAGACGTTGCGTTCAGATGTTAGCTCCTTCTCCATGGTGCTCTTCACTAATGGTGACAGTCTGAAGCCAGGAGATAAGCTAGATAATATTATTAAAATGGATCAGGGCTTGAAGGAACTGATTGAGAGTTGTGGGGGGCGTTACAAGGTGTTCAACAATAAAGACAAGGAAAAAAAACAGGTCAAAGAGCTTCTAGCTCAGATTGATGATGAGATGAAGAAGAGAAGCCCTGAGAATTTGCATTACACAAGTCCTATCACCAAGGAAAAGATCACCTGGGTAACTAAATACTGTACTCTTCATACCCTGGCGCTCGTGGGGGGTTCAGCCGTTATGATGCTCAGCAAGAGTTCTGCTCTTGCAAAAGTGGTGGAGCAGCTCGGCCTCAATGATGCGGTCATGGCGTTCGATTTCGACTACGTCATGCAAACCGTAGAGTCGGTTGTGGGCCTGTTCTGAAGAGGTTTTAGAGAGAGGGCGATCACTGTGGGGAATTGTACGGGGAAATTTGAGCGTAGTGAATGTAACCAGGTCTATTTGTGGGTACTGGGTAGGTCTCAGGGTAGTGGTTGAGTCTTGGAATGGTTGAGATGACATCGTTAGGTACTTCTTCCCCTACACTCCTTTTACAGTATATATATGCTTCCATTCCCTTATATCATTAAGCAGTGCGACATCAGTTATCATCAACATGCAGATGATACGCTCAGCCTAGATTTTTTTAGGGCCTTTAGAGAACTTTTGCTGTAGTAAAACATGATAAAAAGTTCTTATCTTTGATGAATAGCTCACCTCCGCTCTCCCACAGCATTCAGAGATCCAGAAATTTTAACAGTTTATCCAACAAACACCCTTCAGACTGGGTGATACGGGGCATAATTTACCCTGATAAATCACTTTTTACACCGTTATAAAGCTCAAAGTAGCTCCACACCTCCTTACTAGAATCCGAGAGGAGAGTCCTGACATTTAAAACGAGGCATTAATAACTTAAAAAGTGCAGAAGAAGATTATTAATATGTGCGCCACTATATTTGTATTGATCATGTCATAGACATATATATATATATATATATATATATATATATATATATATATATATATATATATAGACTAGCTTAGCAGCCGGTGCCAGGAGGCAGACTATGCAGAGTCTATGTATATATATATATATATATATATATATATATATATATTTCTATGTATGTAATTATCAGTACAGTGATGGCGCTCGGAGCTGAAGCTAGTATTGTTATAGGATGTAAACAGGGTTTTTAATTAGCTTCTTCTGCACTTTTTAAATTATTAATGCCTCGTTTCAAATGTCAGGGATAACGGTGTAAAAATTGATTTATCAGGGTAAATTATGCTCAACAAAAAAAAAAACATAATAATAAATAAAAAAAAACTAAAAAAAATGCTTTTTCAGCCAATAATATTTACTTCTAGTGCTTCTAAAATATTTATACGAGGCATGAAATCAAATAGCATTTGAATAATTAAAACATTTTTGAGCAAGTCTTTCTCCTAAAATAACTTTTTATAACAAGTGAAACAGGAAATAAAAATAAATAAATCTGAGTAAAAAAACAACAGAAAATAGGCTGGGGTTCAAATGAAATGGGCATTTTTACTTAAAATAGCATTTTCATAGGAGTATTTTTTTATGTTTACATGTCTCTTATCTTATCCTCTCAAAAAAAAAATAATGTGCAATTTTGCTTCTCTGTTTATATGTGTATATTTTATAATGACTGCATATGTTTTCTTAGTTTTCTGATCTATTTATTCTCACTCTAGTCACTTTATTGTTTTTTGTTCTTGTAGTTTTGTTTTCTCAGTTCTGTTTTTTTTTTGTTTTAGGTTATCCTACTCCTGTTTTTTTTCTTTTTAGTTTACTCTGTTTTGTTTATTTAATCTTTATCTGCTCCTACAGTCAGTGTGGAGCTTCTTTCACCTTCATTATTTTCTGTACTGTACCTTTTTGAATAATTTCACACAACAGCAAAGTGTGTCATTAAAATCCTGTTCTAATAATCTACTGTTAATTTAACTTTTAAACTGCTTTGAAATTATAATAATGATAATACGCGTCTCTGTAAGTGAAGCATGCTGAAGTAAAGTCAGAAATCTTCTGAATATATATTTTTATCTTATAGTGATGAAACAAAATAAAATAAATTCCTTAAAGACAATATTGTTTGATTCTTTACGTCACATTTATTCAACAGTTCAGTGTGTAAGTTTTGGCATTTTATAAAATTGTGTCGCTGAATATCAGAGAAGGCAGACAGGAAGATGTAAGTGCAGGTAAAGAAATATTTATTATAAATAAATAAACAAAGAAACAAAGAAACAAACGAGAGACGAGGAGAATAAACTAGGAACTAAAACAAGACAGCAATAAGAAGAAATTAACAAGAAATAAACAAGAAATAAGAAGAACTAAACAAGAATAAACAAGAAATAAGAAGGAATAAACAAGAAATAAACAAGAAATAAGAAGAAATAAACAAGGAATAAACAAGAAATAAGAAGAAATAAACAAGGAATAAACAACTTTAAGAATACATCCTGGATCCTGGATGAATTGGGAAGAGATTCTCCTGAAACAAAGAAAAGCCCGACAGATACGAGTGATTTTACTGCACATCTCACATTAAATCATCATTAAAAAAACATCCAAACATCTTAATCTGTCAGTAGAGAAAAAAAAAAACTCACTGCATGAATATTAGGGAATCTGCAGGAAAAAAAAGACTTAAATTCATTTAACTAAAAACAAGATCTTACTTCTTAAAATGTGAATTAATATGTATTAAATCCGTCTCCTGCAGCTCTTAAAAATGTTACTATAATCAGATTTGTCCAGCAGGTGGCAGGAGTATCCAACATATCTGAGCCCTATACACAACATAATTACACAGATCTGTATTCCACAGCAGTTTATTCTAATCAGGGTTCCTGTAGGATCTTCCCCAGAGCCGAGACTCTGCCCTGCTCTGGGCTGGATAGAGCAGGTGATATGAGTGGGAGGAGCTTATAAGGAAGAGTAAAAAGAAAAATACAGATGTTAAAAGTATTTACCCAGATTTCTTGTGTTTTTGCTTTTTTCATGCGTACAATTTTTCAGATTAACAAACAAACTTTAATATCAGACAAATATCACCTGAATATTGTTGAGTCATTGTCCTGCTGCAGAACCCATGTACACCCAAGTATGCCTATTGCATCTATTAAAGCAAGTTGTCCAGCAGCTCAAGACCATCACCCAGGGCTGGACTGGTAATCTGGCGTACCGGGCATTTTCCCGGTGGGCCGACAGTCCTCAGGGGCCGGTGCTGTTTAGATCAGGCCCCCAGCTTTTCCCTTCCAAATCGTACCCCCAGAAGTGTGCTGCTGAGGGATGAGAAGACCTTTTGAGCAAAGCTATCCATTCACTTCCATTCATTTCGGGGTGTCTTTGAACCAATAATAAATGTATTTCCAAGCTGTTTTCGATTATGACACGGCCCATGTTCTTTTCTACAAAGAACGGATTTTCTGCAATTTGATCCATAAGATTAATAATCTGTTCATAGGTTTAGAAAATAACATTTTTATACAACTATGCTAACGAGGAAGTAAAAAGACAGCAACCCAAAATACCGTGCTGTAATGTTTGGAGATGTTGCTCCTCTTAATTTAAAAGTACAGAGCTGATTGAATTAGAGCAGGGTCAAAGTAACCTCTTAAAATCCTTGAATCCTTGTGAGTACACTGTACATGATTGGCTGACATTAAGTTCTAGGAAGATGCTGCATACGTGTACTGGTTGGGAGTACACTGTACCTGATTGGCTGATGTGTGTATTTGTTGGGTGCTAGCTGAGTGTAAAGACATTAGAGAGCTGCTGTGTAAGTATAACTTAATTTATTTAATCAATGAATCGACAAGCCTGACCTGAGAATCTGCAGTTTACAGTGTGAACTCTTCAGTCCAGCAGAGAGCAGCTCCACTCCTGAATCCTGCAGGTCATTACTACTGAGGTCCAGCTCTATCAGAGAGTTTTTCCGTTTTCACACATTTGTCCTCCAAGATTACATGAAGAGAGTCTGAAAAAATTCTAATATAATAATAATATTTTATATATATAGCGCCTTTCCTAATAACTCAAAGCACTTAACAACACAGCCATGGACAAAAGGCATAGTGAATAAAGATAAGCATTCATACAAGCACTTACACATAACAGTGCAAGTATTTATATATATATATATATGTATATATATATATATAATATGTCATTTTTATTTTGGCTACTGTCCGGTGTTGTCATTATGCAATATAATCCCTGAACATATATAATTTATTAATGCTTTTCTTACATCAAAGACATTGTTAAAAGTGATTTTAAGAAACCTTGTACATATTTTCTTGTAATAACTGTATCAACAGGTAAGGACTACACTCTCTTATCCAAAATAATAGACATTCCTGTTTTAATAACACATTTTGTGTTTATCAAAACATAATGAACTTAACATATTAATTTTAAACAATCCACATTTTATTTCTCCAGTATGTTACATCAAGTAAACAAACATTATGCTTTAGAATGTACATTTTTTGTCTTAGACAACCTTATGAACAATTAAATAAAATGTTGATAATATCTGATGTCATTCTGAGCTAAGGTAGAATTTATATAATAACAAAGAGTGCCTCATGATTGGCTAATGTGTGTATATGTTGGATGCTGGCTGAGTGTAAAGGATTGTGTAAAGTGCTGATTGTAAAGACATTAAGTTCTAGAAAGCTGCTGCATGTAATTGCAACTTCATTCATTTATTCAGTGAAGTGACAAACACTGACCTGAGAATCTGCAGTTTACAGTGTGAACTCTTCAGTCCAGCAGAGAGCAGCTCCACTCCTGAATCCTGCAGGCCATTGTTACTGAGGTCCAGCTCTATCAGAGAGTTTTTCAGTTTTCTGTCCTCCAAGATTACATGAAGAGAGTCTGAAAAAATAAGCGAATAAATATAATAATTTGCAATAAACTTACAAAGTGATACGTGAATGAAGCAGTAGAAAAATAATTACTTAATTTTCAATTAAGATATTTATTAAATAACACAATCTATTGTTTAACTCTATTTAGATGTTCTGCTTAAGTTATTACCCAGACTGCTATTCGTTTTGTGACAGTGTGTGGGCTTATTGGGGGCTGTTCTGTACCTGCACAAATCTTCCAGGTTTACAGATCACCTTCCCCCACTCAGACTCAACATGTCCTCATATGTAAATGTTAAAGATATTTTATCAACTTAATTATTTATCTCTTTAGAAATGTGTGTATACAGTGTACAGACTATAGGTTGACAATGAAAGAACACTGTTTATGTAAAGAATGGAACTGGTTAATAATCATCAATTTTGTTCCAGTTACATATTCCACTCATTTTGTTTTGGCTTTTATCATGTGTTCTCAGTAAACAATATAATTCCTGAACATATATAATCCATTAATGCTATTCATACATCAAAGCCCTTGTTAAAAGTGATATTAAGAAACTTTGTACATATTTTATTGTATTAACTTTCAACAGGAGAAAACTACACACTACATTATTAAAAAAATAGACATCCCTGTTCAAATAACACATTTTATATTTATCTAAACATAATGAATTTAACATAATAATTTTAAACAATCCACATTGTGTTTTTCTCTAATCTGTTACATCAAGCAAACAAACAGTATGCTTTAGAATGTGCTTTAGAATGTGCAATTAGTCTTAGATTAGTCTTAGACATTTATAAATGATTTACTTAAATGTTAATATCAAATGTTATTCTAAGCTAAAGCAGTATTTTAAGAATAAAAACAAAGAGTCCCTCAGAATGAGGAACTCTTAGGTTTCTGGTTGAGAGTACACTGTACATGATTGGCTGATGTGTGTATCTTTGGGTGCTAGCTGAGTGTAAAGACATTAGGTTCTAGAAAGCTGCTTCATTCATTTATTCAGTGAAGTGATACACACTGACCTGAGAATCTGCAGTTTACAGTGTGAACTCTTTAGTCCAGCAGAGAGCAGTTTGACTCCTGAATCCTGCAGGTCATTGTTACTGAGTTCCAGCTCTATCAGAGAGTTTTTCAGTTTTAAAACTGATCCCAGACTTTTACATATCTGTCCTCCAAGATTACATAATGAGAGTCTGAAAAAATCAATAAATATAATAATTTACAATAAACTTATGATTATTGATTAAAAAATAATCATTACTTCATTTTCAATACAGAATACATATTAAAATTACACAATCTTTTGTTTAACTCTATTTAGATGATTGGCTTAAGTTATTACCCAGACTGCTATGGGCATGTGACAGTGTGTGGTCTTATTGGGGGCTGTTCTGTACCTGCACAAATCTTCCAGGTTTACAGATCACCTTCCCCCACTCAGACTCAATATGTTCTCATGTATAAACATTAAGAATATTTTTCACAAGTTCAGATCTTTATCTCTTTAGAAATGTGTGTATACAGTGTACAGACTGTAGACTGGCAATGAAAGAACACTGTTTATGTAAAGATGAGAACTGATTAATAATCATCAATTCTGTTCCAGTTACATATTCCACTCATTTTTACTTTGGCTTTTATCCTGTGTTCTCAGTATGAAATATAATCACTGAACATGTATAATTAATTAATGCTTTTCATACAATAAAGCCATTGTTAAAAGTGATTTTAAGAAACTATGTACATATTTCTTGTAATAACTGTATCAACAGGAGAATACTACACACTGTTATACAAAATAATAGACATCCATGTTCATCTAAACATAATGAATTTAACATAATAATTTTAAACAATCCACATTGTGTTTTTCTCTAATCTGTTACATCAAGCAAACAACAGTATGCTTTTGAATGTTCTTTAGAATATACAATTAGTCTTAGATGATATTTATAAATGATTTACTTAAATGTTAATATCAAATGTTATTCTAAGCTAAAGCAATAATGTGATAATGAAAGAATGAGGTAAAGAAAGACCCCCTTTAGAATAAGGCACTCTTAGGTTTCTGGTTGGGAGTACACTGTACATGATTGGCTGATGTGTATACATGTTGGGTGCTAGCTGAGTGTAAAGACACTGCTCAAAAAAATAAAGGGAACACTCATATAACACATCCTAGATCTGAATGAATGAAATATTCTCATTGAATACTTTGTTCTGAACAAAGTTGAATGTGCTGACAACAAAATCACACAAAAATCATCAATGGAAATCAAATTTATTAACCAATGGAGGCCTGGATTTGGAGCCACACACAAAATGAAAGTGAAAAAACACACTACAGGCTGATCCAACTTTAATGTAATGTCCTTAAAACAGGTCAAAATGAGGCTCAGTATTGTGTGTGGCCTCCACGTGCCAGTATGACCTCCCTACAACGCCTGGGCATGCTCCTGATGAAGTAGCAGATGGTCTCCTGAGGCATCTCCTCCCAGACCTGGACTAAAGCATCCGCCAACTCCTGGACAGTCTGTGGTGCAACGTGACGTTGGTGGATGGAGCGGGACATGATGTCCCAGATGTGCTCAATCGGATTCAGGTCTGGGGAACGGGCGGGCCAGTCCATAGCTTCAATGCCTTCATCTTGCAGGAACTGCTGACACACTCCAGCCACATGAGGTCTAGCATTGTCCTGCATTAGGAGGAACCCAGGGCCAACCGCACCAGCATATGGTCTCACAAGGGGTCTGAGGATCTCATCTCGGTACCTAATGGCAGTCAGGCTACCTCTGGTGAGCACATGGAGGGCTGTGCGGCCCTCCAAAGAAATGCCACCCCACACCATTACTGACCCACTGCCAAACCGGTCATGCTGAAGGATGTTGCAGGCAGCAGACCGCTCTCCACGGCGTCTCCAGACTCTGTCACGTCTGTCATGTGCTCAGTGTGAACCTGCTTTCATCTGTGAAGAGCACAAGGCGCCAGTGGCGAATTTGCCAATCCTGGTGTTCTCTGGCAAATGCCAAGTGTCCTGCACGGTGTTGAGCTGTGAGCACAACCCCCATCTGTGGACGTCGGGCCCTCATACCATCCTCATGGAGTCAGTTTCTAACCGTTTGTGCAGACACATGCACATTTGTGGCCTGCTGGAGGTCATTTTGCAGGGCTCTGGCAGTGCTCCTCCTGTTCCTTCTTGCACAAAGGCAGAGGTAGCGGTCCTGCTGCTGGGTTGTTGCCCTCCTACGGCCTCCTCCACGTCTCCTGGTGTACTGGCCTGTCTCCTGGTAGCGCCTCCAGCCTCTGGACACTACGCTGACAGACACAGCAAACCTTCTTGCCACAGCTCGCATTGATGTGCCATCCTGGATGAGCTGCACTACGTGAGCCACTTGTGTGGGTTGTAGAGTCCGTCTCATGCTACCACGAGTGTGAAAGCACCACCAACATTCAAAACTGACCAAAACATCAGCCAGACAGCATAGGTTCTGAGAAGTGGTCTGTGGTCCCATTCATTTATGCTGCTTCATTCATTTATTCAGTGAAGTGACACACACTGACCTGAGAATCTGCAGTTTACAGTGTGAACTCTTCAGTCCAGCAGACAGCAGCTCCACTCCAGAATCCTGCAGGTCATTATTACTGAGGTCCAGCTCTATCAGAGAGTTTTTCGTTTTAAAACTGATCCCAGACTTTTACACATATCAACAAGAAAGGACTACCCAATGTTATCCAAAATAATAGACATTCCTGTTTCAATAAGACATTTTTTGTGTCTAAACAGAATATTAAATATTGAATTGAACAAACAAAACATTGAATATTAAACAACACATTTTGTTTTTCTATAATGTTAAAATAAAATATAAAATAAAATAAATTCCTTTATTTTACTTGCATATGGAACTGCTCTGAGCCCACAAACACAAGAAAGGGCAGAGGGGCAGGGTGTGGTGGGCTCAGCAGTAACTTTATCATAATTATTTACTGGTTGTTCATGTACAGGGAAAGAGATCAACATTTAATGCATTAAACTGCGAATAATGAGTGAACACATTATTCTTTTAGATATTTATTGTAGTCTCAAAAAACTACAGTATTTTTTCTACTGTTCTGTTTAAAAGCACAGTGGACGTATTTCCTCGTCCAGCCATGCATTCAAACAGGGAGAAATGGTGCTGGGTATGAGGTGTCTGTTCTGTGAAAGCCTCCACTGGCTTTCCAACAATTATGACCTGTTTTGGTGGGTCATGTTTCTGATAGAGTCAAGGAGTGTTTCTTCAGAACTGTATTTGTTTCCACACCACTTAGCATTTGTACATGCTAAACGTTCTGCCCCAAATTTGTCTATGAAGGAAACTGAAATTAGATTGATGATGATAATTTGCATGTGACTGCAGTGATAAAATGTTCAGGAAACACTTGACAAAAGGTCAACACTGCTTGTCTGTCATTGCTATGTTAGATAATCTGATGGAATGGAGACTGTTGCACAACTGTACACTTTTTCTTAGAGACGTCTAAAAGTCAACGTTCTGACCTGAATCAAATTGAAATACTGTGAAAAGACCCCCAATTGACAGTTAATGTCTTAACTCCCTCCATGGAAGTAAAATTGGAAAAATACTGTATTCTCCCAATCCTTCCTATCAATACAACAGACTCACCACAAACCAGAACTTAATATTGTAATGTAGGGTGTATTATCTACTGTATGTGAGCATGTAGAACTCTGACAATTTAGAGAAACACTTAAGATATTAAATTACTCACCAGAAGTGCTTAAGTGCTTTTGTGTGACACATGCATTAAAATGGTAATTTACAGTAAAATCTTTGATGTTTTACTTACTTTGCATCAGAGCTTACAGATTCACTGCTGAAGTTTAAAGGTGTATCTATGGATGCATCACTCTTCATAGACACACAGCTGGGGGCTGTAGATTCAGATTTCAGTCTTTCTTTCCTGTTTACATTAAACACAGTGAAACTCCAGCATTTTCACAGTGAACTCCAACACACATCACACCCGTAGACAGTGTTGGGAGTAACGGCGTTAAAACTAACGGCGTTACTAACTCCGTTACTTTTTTCAGTAACGAGTAATCTAACTAATTACTCTGACTGTAACTATAACAGTTACAGTGTTACAGTGTTAATTAACATAATTCTGATTATATTTCGCTCATTCAATCAGACCGAAAACAAAACGGATCGGCTCGGGCTCATAATGACAGTTCATGGTTCGGGTTGGGTCGGGCTTGGGCAGAAGGTGCACGTTTTGGGCCCGATCTAAGCTCTATTCTCTTTTGGTGAAGCTGTTATATTAATACCATTTTAACGGTCATTAGATTGTTGTTTTTGTCCATTATTTTGTGTTGTTACATATTTACTTTGAGGGTGGCTTGGTTTGTTTAGTTTCATCCCCAGACGTGTTTTTCCATTTTTTCCGTTTTTTTTCAGTATTCAGTAAGTTTCAGTAATTTTCTTTGGTTGTGTGGAGAATTTCGTTTTATTTTTTTGAAATTCGTTAGATTATATTTTTGTCAACATTTTGGGTTTATTTTCATTTGTTATTTTTCTAATAGTAAATGCATAAGTGATTTCCTTTTTTTTGACGGGCGAATAATAAAAAGTAACGCGATAGTTACTTTAACTGGTAACTAATTACTTTTATAGGGGAGTAACTCCGTTAGTAACTCAGTTACTTTTTTGGAGAAGTAACGAATAACTATAACTCATTACTTTTTCAAAGTAACGTGCCCAACACTGCCTGTAGAAAAGATCAGAAACTGAAGAAAGTCACTCTCAGAACTGTAGGGTAGTTTAGTGCAGTGATGTACCCTGACCCAGAGCTTCCTCCTCCACCACTGAACTCTGGAGAAGAATCCATGGACTGGTCACTGTCCGTTGACCCTTCACTGATGGCTGGAGATCCTGCACGCTCCCCCCTGAAAAAAATAATGATAGTAAGCACGATTAGTTAATTTATTAAAACTAGCCTGGGCATGATGTGATGTTCTGATATAAAATTACTCACTTTTCTCCTCCACTGCTGCCTTTACAGGTCTCCATCCTGTAGCTGCAACCCTTTATTCGCACAGCTGGATGCGAATAGCTTACATTTTAATCAATACATTATAAATCAATAAATTATAAATCAATACATTAACATAATTTGCACTTTTCTTGTCAGGACTATTTATAAAAATAATTATACACCAACCTGGATGTTACTGAGTTAAATATCTAAACATGACTTTCCTCTAATCTAATATATTTTAACATGGGTTAAGAATATAAAATACAAACATTTTTATATTTTGAGTTTATAGTCTAAGTGCAAAAACACAAAAACAGCAATATGCACAGCTCAGCAGGCCAGAGCTGCGTGATTATAACATTCTAACTTGTGCAGCAGAGAATCTGAACTCTAGTTAAACCTGTTCTTTATCAAGATAGAGTTAAACCCGTTCTGTACCTGGATAGAGTTAGACCTGCTCTGGAAATCAATTATTTAGCTATTTAATACATTTTTATTTTTTGATAAAAATGTTACATTTTGATACCATTGTTTCAATAATAATTAAACTTAACTTTTGGAAGGGAGGCTTACTCAAATAAACATCGCCGTGTGGAATAACCCCCAGCTCTAGACCTCCATTCTGCAACTTTTTCTTTAAGTTTAATGCAAAACTGAGCTGATCTGAAAGAAGGTTCTGAGGATTATATTCTATAATTATATTTAATTCTATTCTCTTTAGTTCTGAACTTACCGAGAACTCCTGTACGTCCAGTACCTTCTTCCGTCTTCAGTTAGTTTCACTTTAACTTAAAGTCAACAGTGTTGATGCACAGGTGACAGACTCACCTGAGTGGAGAGGGCGGGGGAAGGCAGGGCGGGGGAAGGGGGGGGAGGGGTGTAGTGGGGAGGTGCATGTGTGGAGCCCCTGCAGGTATAGGTGGGGATTCCTGTAGCAGTCAAACTCTCCATTCAGTATATGCCGGCAGCATGGTAGGAAGGGAGGCTGGAAGTTTGGTGTGTTTGAGGCGTTTTTAAATGGGTAAGAACCACTGAATTAATATTAACTTTAACTTTAAAATACATTTTATTATTAAGCATAATGTCTTATACATTGACCTAATTGCAAAAGTAAGATATGTAATTAAAAACATAAAAAATATTTTAAAAATAGCATTTGTTACCTGCCCCCCCCCACTCTCTAACTATAAACTTTATCATGAAATATAATTATTAAAATCCAATAGAGATGTATTTTTTGCGTTGTGTGAATCTATGCTTTAAAAATATTTTATTCATAATAAATCCATAATATTTAAGTTAAAATACACAATTTTAGTTGTGTCCCTGTGTCTCTGGATTCACTCAGTCCTGTAACTGTAACACATTACCCTGATCATCTGAAACATTCTATAAAGCATGAAGATCATGAGAAGACCAAAATAAAGTTCCTCATTAGTTTTTCTGTATATTTGATCTTATTGTAACGATGACTGAGGAGCTCAATCTCAGCACTCAGTCCTGTTACCTAAATTAATTCTTGCATCTTATTCGTTTATTTTTAAAAACACATTTTGGGTAAATCATTAGAATGTGCTCAGTGTCCTCATGCTATTAGCATAGCCACAATTTAGCTATTTTTCATGTTTCTGCTAATTCTATTCTAAAAACTAGAACAGTCCTGTTGCTCAGAACATAAAGAGTAACAGGAGTGAGTTTCAGTAACAGGAGTGTTTTTGATGTCATTAATATCAATTATTTAAACATGCAGTCCAACATTTTCTTTAAAATAAAGACTTTCTTGAGAGAAAATTTAAGGAATTAATGAACTTGCTTTTAAACATGCTGTTTAAATGTCACGAGTTTTCTAACCATATTTAGATTAGAAACCCTGTAAAACATGAAGTAAAGCTGCCTGAGATTGACCAATTAGCCAGTACATATTTTGAATAATTAAATATGTGTGTTATTAGATTCAGGGTTGAAAAAAGATAACTGTGTTTAAACTGTGTTGCTGCATTATTTAATGGCGACATCTGCTGGATTAAAAAAATAATTTCAGGCAACTTCAATAAAAACCTGAAACAGACTGAACAAAGTTCATTCACATGTTTTTATTTAGAAACATCAGCTGCTTTAACATTTTTGGGTCGAGGCGATTGGACCGCTTACAAATCATTTCTCCTGCTTTTGAGAAAACCTTTTCACGGGGATCTAATAATGATGACGGCATATACAGAATTTTTATTGCAAATTTATGTAAGGTATGGTAATTTAGTATTGTGGAAGTGGTGTGGTTGCAGTAAAACAGCACCTGGAAGCAAATCCCACATTTCATCTGCAATAGAAATAAAATTTAATCCATGAAAACTAATTTATATATCCTTCAGAAAGAAATTGGAATAACCTGAAAAAATATTAATAGTAGAACAAGAACAGATTAATAATTTACCTTATTCTTCATGATTAGATCAAACTGATCCATGGTATTCGATGACGAGCCAAAAAAAAACAATGCAAAGCAAAGAATAAAAAACTCCCTTTAAAAAACACCATATGTTTTGTTGACATATGTCAGGAGAAGTATTTTATAATCTATATGAAATCTAACAGGTAGCCAGTGTAGGGATGAAAGAATAGGTGTAATGTGATCGAACTTTCTAGCTCTGGTAAGCACTCTTGCGGCTGCATTCTGAACTAGCTGGAGTTTATGGAGTAATTTATGTGGACTTCCAGCCAACAACGCGTTGCAGTAGTCCAGCCTGGAGGTTATGAATGCATGTACCAGCTTCTCAGCATCTTCCAGAGAGAGTATACTGCGGATTTTAGCTATATTTCTTAAATGGAAGAATGCAGTTTTGACTATGCTACATATGTGAGCATCAAACGAAAGAATTGGGTCAAATATGACCCCAAGGTTCCTCACAGTTTTACCAGGTATAATTAAGTGACCGTCTATGTCTACAGTATTAACATTTATGTTTTTATCAATATTAGGACCTAATAGAAGGACCTCGGTTTTATCAGAATTAAGTAAGAGAAAGTTGTGTGTCATCCAATGTCTTTAATACAGTCTGTTATTTGATTTATTCAGAGCTCCTCGTTGCGTTTGGCAGATATGTAAAGTTGCGTGTCATCAGCATAGCATTGAAAGTTAATACCATGCCTACGGATAATTTTACCCAGCGGTAACATACAAAGAGTAAACAGTAATGGACCCAGTATTGATCCTTGAGGGACACCATATTTTACTCTAGACCAGGGGTGTCCAAACTTTTTTTTGTTGGGGGCCAGAAGGAGAAATATATTTGAAGTCATGGGCCACACAAATAATGAAATATACCACTTTAAATAATACTTTTTTCCTGATTACTTTCATTTACACACCATTTTACTTGACTAACTATCTTTATCTTTGACAGTGTTGTGTAAACTAAGATTTTTCAAATTTACGTTTAATTTCATGATGTCTCTTAATATTAAACTCCTTAATTACGGCAACTTTTAGACTCTTTTGCCCGTTTTTCTGCGCTAGAAATGTGCACTCTCTGCTTTTAGACTCTTTGGCCCGTTTTTCTGCGCTAGAAATGCGCACTCTCTCCGCTTTTAGACTCTTTGGCTCGTTTCTGACACCTAGCGTTCAAACTTTGAATCTAACATTATAAAAACCTGCTTAACAGCGGGACAACTTTCATTCTATTTCTAAAATACCTCACGGGCCGCTCCAAAAAAGGAAACGGGCTGCAAATGGCCCGCGTGCCGTAGTTTGGACACCCCTGGTCTAGACTGATGAGAGCATTTGTTATTTAAATAAACACACTGGAAACGATCTCTCAGATAAGATCTGAACCAGGTGAGGGCTGATCCTTTAATTCCTATAAGATTTTCTAACCTATAAAGTAGAATAGCGTGATCTATGGTGTCGAAGGCAGCACTAAGATCTAGCAGTACAAGGATGGCAGTACTGCCCCCATCAAGAGCTGAAAGTAAATCATTAGTTACTCTAAGTAAAGCTGTTTCAGTGCTATGGTTTTGTCTAAATCCAGATTGAAAAACCTCATGAATACTGTTGCTTATAATGTCGATACAAGCACAGCTGATTAAACACTATTTATTTTAGAATTTTGGCTAAAAAGAGTAGACTGGAAATGAATCTATAAGTTCCACATTTGAGGGTACAGACCAGGGAGAAGCATTCCCCAAACAGATTTTAAGGTTCATCAATCTTCGATTCTTGCATTAGACACTGAGTTTATGATAATAAACTTTATGCTGCAAAGGTGTGCGTTATATAGCTCAAATATGTGAAGCACGTGTCTAGACTATAATTTGATATATATATATAGGATCTGCAACAGCAAAGCTACACATCATCCATCAAGAGCTCTACCTCACTCTACCTCCAGTCTAGTTATTGTGGCTATATCTCACTCACTCTCTTGGGTAACTTTTGATCAGGGTGATTTGGGTAAGAAGACTATTATTCTCCATGTGAGGATGAACAAAATCTCAGACTGAAAAAGCGAGGTCCTGAAGGAGCATTACCACACCCTTATGGACAATGTTATCTGTACAAAAGATTGTTATTTGACCAGGTTGCATCCCTCTTGTTCAGTAGGTCTGTAGTTTAGTGTTTAGTGTTTTGCATGTAGTTCTTATTTTCGCCAGTAGGTGGACCCTGTTGCATTAGTGTACAATCCTACACAATGTGGTTCAGAGAGGTATTAGTATGACACAGCCTTTCATCTAATCAGTCTCACCGTGTGCCTCTTACTGTGTGCGTCCATTGAAAGTGAGTAAGATTGTTTTTGCCTGTTTTCTTTGTTTTATCTAAGATCTAAAGCTATATTATTATTAATATTGTTAAGTACAATGATTCTTTCTCAAGTTTAATGCTTATTTGAGTTAATTTGGAAGATTGAGCTACTAGCCAATTAGCATTAGCTAATCGAGGCCTGTAGGCCTGTACGTGACATAAAATATAGTCTGTGGCTAATATTTCTCACTAAAATGCCTTCTTATTAGTTATGTATATTTTGTTGAGTAAAATACTGGTAGCATTGATGTTTAGTTTCTATGTATTTATGTTGTACATTTATACCTGTGAATTGCTAGGTTTTAGCATGGTGTAAGCTGTTCATTGATTGTATTCTCTACTATTTCAAGCTTTTCTTATATTTCTTTTTATAGATAAACCACACACACACATACACACATGTACAGCCAGGATAATGCTCATGCATTATTAAAGTCAAGTTGTATTCTGGAGCTGGATCTGAATGTTATTTCATCTCACCTCACCTGAACATTATAATTGATATCCTGACCCGATCCCTGAAGTGATTGCAACTCTTAATACAAACCAGATATAGTCCACGTTACAATTTTGGTCCTTCGAGCCGGATTCAAGCAACCACTACAGTCAATATGTCCAGGTCACAAGAGAGAGATGTCAGAAACAGAAACAGGCCACAGAGATCGAGACACATTCCATCCTATCTACAGGATTGTGAAGTCAGCTACACCCCAAGGTGTCATGTACCGGATGATGAGCAAGCATCTTCATCTGAAGTGTTTAGATTTCTCCGCAGCATGAAAGAAGAAAATTGCCAACTACGCAGAGATGTCCAGCGTCTTACAGACATGATCCAGCAATCTCCTGGGCAGGCCTCACAACCTCGGTCGCTGCACAAGCATGGAGAGGACAATACATCAACTATACCAGCACCTACAAGTAGGCCGACGCCATCTAGTGGTCCTAAAGACCCACGTCAGCTAGTAAGTGCCCCACTGGTGCACAGTGATGTTCCTGCATCTCCACAAGGTCGCTGCTGTGACTCTATTGAGGACCTCGAGTGCAGCTTGCAGAAAGCAGGATTGATCACTAAAGATGACAATTCTCCTGTGACCTCTCGAAGTTCATCTCCCTGCTCCCAAGCCAAGCTTCTTGATTTAGATGTTGAGGATTGTCCAGAGAAGGAACCATCACGTCACAAGGACTTTAAGCCACACAGAAGAACTTGTGATAAGTCAAGTGATAGCCAACGGCCACGTCCCAAAGCAGCATCCATACCAGGTGCCAAGTATTATTCGGAGTATGAGGATGAATACGACAGCTACGACAAGCCCTATCACCATGATGACAGACATCACCGCACTTACAGTATCCCTCCACCCAAGTCAAGTCATCCATACTACAGTGATGATTGTAGTCCCTCTAAGCCCTACCGATCAAGTAGCCTAAGATCTCACCGTGAAAGCCGTTACTATGGGCCTGAGAGGGGATGCTCTCCTGATAACAGAGGTCACCCTGATGATTATGATGCATCTCATCATGGATATGACAGAGAGAGATATAGGGGAGACAGATACTCACCTGACCAGCAGTACTATTCTTCACGTTGTGCTTCTCACTATGACAAACACCCAGCTCTAGATGCCTATCGTGGTCCCAAGCCAACTATCCCTGATTTTAAGTCCGAGGACCCACGTGAGTTTGCCAGATTGAAACTAGCCCTGGACAATTTACTCCCTTATGATGCTCCAGAGCACTTTAAGTTTCAAATACTCACAGACCATCTCAAGTGTGAAGAGGCGTTACTTATAGCTGACTCCTACACTAACAGTCCACGCCCATTCACAGACACTATAAGGGCACTCACTGAGATGTATGGTCAACCACAGCAGTTGGCACTGAAGAGGATTTCAAATCTGATGGACGGACCAAATATCCGTGCTGGGGATGTTAAAGCTTTCAAGTCATTTGCCCTTCAAGTTCGTGCTTTAGTGGGAATGCTGCAACAACTTGGAAGTCAAGGATGGACAGAACTGCGGTGTGGTTCACATGTCTCTCGCCTTTTAGCCAAGTTGCCACATGACCTAAGAGCAAACTTTCACAGATTTGTGAATCCAGTTAACACTCCAGTTCCAACCCTGCCTGATATGGCCGACTGGCTTGAGTACGAGGTACGAGTTCAAGTTAGTAGTGACCAACATAGCAGTACATTAGTGAGAGAGAGACAAGCTCCGCCCAGGAGCCGCCGTCCAGACTATAAGTTACACAGATCTACTGCTATTCTTCTCAGTAGTGAATCCCGTCAGTCAAAGATGAGAACGGACAAGGATCCAGCTGTGAAGGAATTCACACAAGACAAGCCAAAGAAATATTGTCCCTTCTGCAATACTGAGCAGCATTATCTAAATCAGTGCAGCAATTTCAAGCTCTTGTCAGTAGAGCAGAAGACAGAGTGGATTAAAGCAAACAGTCGATGTTGGCGATGTGGACGTGAACATCAGGCAGCAAAGTGCAACCTCAAAGCCAAGTGCAAACAGTGTGAGAGGAGGCATCTGGATATTCTTCATAATGTGAATACCAGCCAGATTACTACAGCAACTGATAGAACCCAAGCACCTGAGTCAAGCACATGCCTTGTGAGTTCAGTGGTAGAGAATCTGTACATTGACAGGCCAGCTAGTAGCCGGCAAGTTGTACTTAAGTTGTGTCGAGTCTTCCTGCAAAGCGGCTCGAGGGTACTTGAGACCTATGCAATATTGGACGATGGGTCAGAGCGCACAATACTCCTACATGATGCTGCAATTCAATTGGGCCTTAAAGGAAAGCCAGAAGATCTTACCCTCTGCACAGTTCGGCAAGAAGTCTGCACCATCCATGGAGCCACTGTCTCCTTCTCAGTTGCTCCTGCCTCACAACCTAACCAGTCCTACCAAATCAACAAAGCCTTCACAGCCAAGGAGTTGAACCTAGCCTGTCATACCTACCCAATCGAAGCTCTACAGGAGAAGTATCATCATCTCAGAGACATTCCACTGCCAACTATTAAAGGGGCCCAGCCATTACTATTGATTGGGTCAGATTACCCACATCTAGTTACACCAGTTGAACCAGTACGTCTCGGCCCACCAGGTGGACCTGCAGCAGTTCACACTAGATTAGGATGGACTTTACAAGGCCCCATAAGTCTCTTACGCCAACAACTCTCCCCACAGCAATGCCTCTTCACTACCTGCAAATCCCCAGAAGCTGAGCTTCTAAGTCATGTGGAGAAGCTTTGGCAGTTAGATACGCTGCCATACAGGAGTGAACGGTTGGTCACCAGGTCGAGACAAGATGCAGAGGCAGTCCATATCTTAGAGGAAAAGACCACCAGAGTAATGGTAGATGGTGTGAACAGGTACGCAGCTCCATTACTATGGAAACAAAACCTCCCCCGTCTCCATTCATCTAAAGAAGCAGTCCTGCCACAGCTACATGGGCTGGAGAGACGGCTACTTAGAGACCCAGAAAAGGCTGCCATCTACTCGAAGGAAATCCACAAGCTCATTGATGCTGGTTACATTAAAGCCATAGTCCCAGCCAAGACAAAAGAGAGCAACTCTTCCTGGTTTATTCCACACCACATTGTCCAGCACAATGGGAAGCACCGGATAGTTTTTAATTGCTCCTTTAATTGCAACGGGCAGAGCCTCAATGATCACCTTCTTCCTGGACCCACGCTTGGAGCCAGCCTTCTAGGAGTCCTTCTCAGGTTCCGAGAACACACAGTAGCCATCAGCAGTGACGTGAAAGGAATGTTTCATCAGGTCCGGCTGCTGGATGAAGACAAACCCTTTCTTCGCTTCCTATGGCGAGATAGTAAAGTGGACCAGGAACCCATCATCTATGAGTGGCAGGTGCTCCCGTTCGGTACAACGTGTAGTCCGTGTTGTGCCACTTTCGCACTACAGACTCACATCCAGAGACACACTACACCAGAAGAGGATGCTCGACTGTCAATAGAACGCAGTTTCTATGTAGACAATTGTTTGCAGAGCCTCCAGTCAGAAGATCAAGCCAAGCAGCTGGTGAGTCGACTTCACACATTACTCCTTGAAGGTGGATTTGAGCTCAGGGAATGGGCCAGCAATGTTCCTGCCGTAATTGAAAACCTGTCGAAAGACTCAAGGTCGGAGAACAGCACCCTCTGGTTCACTCAACAGACAGATGACCCTCAAGAGCGCACATTAGGACTGTTATGGCAGTGTAATTCAGACACACTCCGCTATAAGCAGCACCACAGTGAATGTCCCAAACCAACTATGCGCAATATCTACCGTCTTCTTGCCCAACAATATGATCCACTGGGGTATATTATCCCATACACAACCAGAGCGAAGATCATTGTGCAGCGTCTCTGGGACAAGAAGAGAGGTTGGGATGACCCCAACCTACCTGAAGATATCATTCAAGCTTGGAACTCATGGGAAGAAGAGCTTCCTCAGCTGTCACAGATCACATTACCCAGATGCTACACTGATCACAACATCGACTGTAGCACCGCCAGCCAGACTATCCATGTGTTCTGTGATGCATCTGAACGCCCTTACGGATCTGTGGCATATTTGCGCACTGATACTGGTAATGGACAAGTTCAAGTCGCATTCCTAGCTGCCAGGTCCAGAGTTGCACCAAAGAAGCAACTCTCCATACCCCGACTTGAACTGTGTGGAGCCTTAACTGGAGCACAGTTAGTTTCAGTGTTGCTTAAAGAACTCACCATCCAGATCCAAGAGGTAGTATATTGGACAGATTCCACCACAGTACTCAACTGGCTTCAATCCGAATCCTGCAGATTTAAAGTGTTTGTAGGCACAAGAGTCGCAGAGATACAGGAGTTATCAGACATCAGAGCTTGGCGCTACATTGACTCTGCCTCTAACCCAGCAGATGACATCACGAGAGGGAAGACTCTATCCCAGCTCACTGGAATGAGTCGCTGGAGTCATGGACCCTCCTTTCTTCTGCAGTCATCTGACCAGTGGCCTGAGGCTCCAACTGGCCAAGTCACTGAAGAAACAGAGGAGCTGAGGAGCACAGTGTTTTGTGGCTTGACAACTGATGCTACAGTTCCACCTATACCCGACATCCGGCAGTTCAGTACCTTCCAAGAGCTACTTGAAGTTACTGCGCGAGCACTACATGGAGCAGCCAGTGACAAACATCCCACTGCTGATGATTATCAGAAAGCAGAGCTAGAACTACTGAGACATGCACAAAGGGAAAGCTTCCCTGAAGAGGTGACACTTCTCAAAGCCGGAAAGGCTCTCCCATCTACCAGCAGAGTGCTCACACTAGCCCCTGAATATCACCAGACTTCAGGCTTAATTCGTGTTGGTGGTAGGCTCCGTAGATGTGACAGCCTAAGTCCAGATGTTCTGCATCCCATTCTCCTTTCTTCCTCTCACCCGGTTTCCAAACTCCTGATTCAGCATTATGACCACCAGCTACACCACCCTGGAGCAGAGCGTGTTTTTGCAGAGCTGCGCAGGAAGTATTGGCTATTAAGAGGCAGAGAGGCAGTCAAGAAACACCAGCGTAACTGTGTGGAATGCAGGAAATGGAGAGGCAGCCCCCAAGTTCCACGAATGGCAGATTTACCTCCCTCCAGTTTGCGACTTTTCCAACCCGCCTTCTATTCAACAGGAGTCGACTGCTTTGGCCCTATGCTTGTAAAGGTGGGACGACGCACTGAAAAGAGGTGGGGTATCCTGTACAAGTGCCTTACCACTCGAGCTATCCATCTTGACCTGCTACCGAACATGGACACAGACTCGTTTCTGATGTCACTCAGACGCTTCATAGCTCGCAGAGGAAAGCCCCATGAGATCCTTTCTGATCAAGGCACTAATTTTAAGGGAGGAAGCAAAGTGCTCCATGAAGCCTTCCATGCCATGGAACCTGCAAGTACGAACCACCTTGCTTCTCAACAGATTCGCTTTCGTTTCAATCCCCCCAATGCTCCACATTTTGGTGGATCATGGGAGCGAGAGGTGAGATCTGTTAAGAACGCCCTCCGCACCACTCTAGGAGCTCAGATTGTGCCAGAGGAGGTGTTAATGACTGTCCTCATCGAAGTAGAGGGCATAATCAACACTAGGCCCCTGGGCTATGTTTCCTCTGATCTCGCCGACCCAGACCCAGTCACGCCCAACTGCTTGTTGATGGGGCGGCCAGACTCCTCACTTCCACAAGTGGTCTATCCTGAGTGTGAACTGTTAAGTCGGAAAAGGTGGCGTCATTCACAGGTGTTAGCGGATCATTTCTGGAAGCACTACATTCACCACTTTCTGCCCACCTTACAAGCTCGGCAGAAATGGCAGACAGAGAAAGATGCCATTACTGTCGGCACTGTAGTTCTTATTGTTGATCAGCAGGCACCAAGAGCCCTCTGGCAAGTAGGGACAGTGAAGAGTGTCATACCTGGAGCAGATGGACGTGTGAGGACAGCTGTGGTTCAAGTAAAGGACCGTACCTACACTCGTCCAGTCGTACGCCTCATTAGGCTCTCAGCCCTACCTCAGGACAATACAGACACCTAGTGGTCAAATTTGGATACCAAATTTGGGGGCGGCTGTACAAAAGATTGTTATTTGACCAGGTTGCATCCCTCTTGTTCAGTAGGTCTGTAGTTTAGTGTTTAGTGTTTTGCATGTAGTTCTTATTTTCGCCAGTAGGTGGACCCTGTTGCATTAGTGTACAATCCTACACAATGTGGTTCAGAGAGGTATTAGTATGACACAGCCTTTCATCTAATCAGTCTCACCGTGTGCCTCTTACTGTGTGCGTCCATTGAAAGTGAGTAAGATTGTTTTTGCCTGTTTTCTTTGTTTTATCTAAGATCTAAAGCTATATTATTATTAATATTGTTAAGTACAATGATTCTTTCTCAAGTTTAATGCTTATTTGAGTTAATTTGGAAGATTGAGCTACTAGCCAATTAGCATTAGCTAATCGAGGCCTGTAGGCCTGTACGTGACATAAAATATAGTCTGTGGCTAATATTTCTCACTAAAATGCCTTCTTATTAGTTATGTATATTTTGTTGAGTAAAATACTGGTAGCATTGATGTTTAGTTTCTATGTATTTATGTTGTACATTTATACCTGTGAATTGCTAGGTTTTAGCATGGTGTAAGCTGTTCATTGATTGTATTCTCTACTATTTCAAGCTTTTCTTATATTTCTTTTTATAGATAAACCACACACACACATACACACATGTACAGCCAGGATAATGCTCATGCATTATTAAAGTCAAGTTGTATTCTGGAGCTGGATCTGAATGTTATTTCATCTCACCTCACCTGAACATTATAATTGATATCCTGACCCGATCCCTGAAGTGATTGCAACTCTTAATACAAACCAGATATAGTCCACGTTACAATTTTGGTCCTTCGAGCCGGATTCAAGCAACCACTACAGTCAATATGTCCAGGTCACAAGAGAGAGATGTCAGAAACAGAAACAGGCCACAGAGATCGAGACACATTCCATCCTATCTACAGGATTGTGAAGTCAGCTACACCCCAAGGTGTCATGTACCGGATGATGAGCAAGCATCTTCATCTGAAGTGTTTAGATTTCTCCGCAGCATGAAAGAAGAAAATTGCCAACTACGCAGAGATGTCCAGCGTCTTACAGACATGATCCAGCAATCTCCTGGGCAGGCCTCACAACCTCGGTCGCTGCACAAGCATGGAGAGGACAATACATCAACTATACCAGCACCTACAAGTAGGCCGACGCCATCTAGTGGTCCTAAAGACCCACGTCAGCTAGTAAGTGCCCCACTGGTGCACAGTGATGTTCCTGCATCTCCACAAGGTCGCTGCTGTGACTCTATTGAGGACCTCGAGTGCAGCTTGCAGAAAGCAGGATTGATCACTAAAGATGACAATTCTCCTGTGACCTCTCGAAGTTCATCTCCCTGCTCCCAAGCCAAGCTTCTTGATTTAGATGTTGAGGATTGTCCAGAGAAGGAACCATCACGTCACAAGGACTTTAAGCCACACAGAAGAACTTGTGATAAGTCAAGTGATAGCCAACGGCCACGTCCCAAAGCAGCATCCATACCAGGTGCCAAGTATTATTCGGAGTATGAGGATGAATACGACAGCTACGACAAGCCCTATCACCATGATGACAGACATCACCGCACTTACAGTATCCCTCCACCCAAGTCAAGTCATCCATACTACAGTGATGATTGTAGTCCCTCTAAGCCCTACCGATCAAGTAGCCTAAGATCTCACCGTGAAAGCCGTTACTATGGGCCTGAGAGGGGATGCTCTCCTGATAACAGAGGTCACCCTGATGATTATGATGCATCTCATCATGGATATGACAGAGAGAGATATAGGGGAGACAGATACTCACCTGACCAGCAGTACTATTCTTCACGTTGTGCTTCTCACTATGACAAACACCCAGCTCTAGATGCCTATCGTGGTCCCAAGCCAACTATCCCTGATTTTAAGTCCGAGGACCCACGTGAGTTTGCCAGATTGAAACTAGCCCTGGACAATTTACTCCCTTATGATGCTCCAGAGCACTTTAAGTTTCAAATACTCACAGACCATCTCAAGTGTGAAGAGGCGTTACTTATAGCTGACTCCTACACTAACAGTCCACGCCCATTCACAGACACTATAAGGGCACTCACTGAGATGTATGGTCAACCACAGCAGTTGGCACTGAAGAGGATTTCAAATCTGATGGACGGACCAAATATCCGTGCTGGGGATGTTAAAGCTTTCAAGTCATTTGCCCTTCAAGTTCGTGCTTTAGTGGGAATGCTGCAACAACTTGGAAGTCAAGGATGGACAGAACTGCGGTGTGGTTCACATGTCTCTCGCCTTTTAGCCAAGTTGCCACATGACCTAAGAGCAAACTTTCACAGATTTGTGAATCCAGTTAACACTCCAGTTCCAACCCTGCCTGATATGGCCGACTGGCTTGAGTACGAGGTACGAGTTCAAGTTAGTAGTGACCAACATAGCAGTACATTAGTGAGAGAGAGACAAGCTCCGCCCAGGAGCCGCCGTCCAGACTATAAGTTACACAGATCTACTGCTATTCTTCTCAGTAGTGAATCCCGTCAGTCAAAGATGAGAACGGACAAGGATCCAGCTGTGAAGGAATTCACACAAGACAAGCCAAAGAAATATTGTCCCTTCTGCAATACTGAGCAGCATTATCTAAATCAGTGCAGCAATTTCAAGCTCTTGTCAGTAGAGCAGAAGACAGAGTGGATTAAAGCAAACAGTCGATGTTGGCGATGTGGACGTGAACATCAGGCAGCAAAGTGCAACCTCAAAGCCAAGTGCAAACAGTGTGAGAGGAGGCATCTGGATATTCTTCATAATGTGAATACCAGCCAGATTACTACAGCAACTGATAGAACCCAAGCACCTGAGTCAAGCACATGCCTTGTGAGTTCAGTGGTAGAGAATCTGTACATTGACAGGCCAGCTAGTAGCCGGCAAGTTGTACTTAAGTTGTGTCGAGTCTTCCTGCAAAGCGGCTCGAGGGTACTTGAGACCTATGCAATATTGGACGATGGGTCAGAGCGCACAATACTCCTACATGATGCTGCAATTCAATTGGGCCTTAAAGGAAAGCCAGAAGATCTTACCCTCTGCACAGTTCGGCAAGAAGTCTGCACCATCCATGGAGCCACTGTCTCCTTCTCAGTTGCTCCTGCCTCACAACCTAACCAGTCCTACCAAATCAACAAAGCCTTCACAGCCAAGGAGTTGAACCTAGCCTGTCATACCTACCCAATCGAAGCTCTACAGGAGAAGTATCATCATCTCAGAGACATTCCACTGCCAACTATTAAAGGGGCCCAGCCATTACTATTGATTGGGTCAGATTACCCACATCTAGTTACACCAGTTGAACCAGTACGTCTCGGCCCACCAGGTGGACCTGCAGCAGTTCACACTAGATTAGGATGGACTTTACAAGGCCCCATAAGTCTCTTACGCCAACAACTCTCCCCACAGCAATGCCTCTTCACTACCTGCAAATCCCCAGAAGCTGAGCTTCTAAGTCATGTGGAGAAGCTTTGGCAGTTAGATACGCTGCCATACAGGAGTGAACGGTTGGTCACCAGGTCGAGACAAGATGCAGAGGCAGTCCGTATCTTAGAGGAAAAGACCACCAGAGTAATGGTAGATGGTGTGAACAGGTACGCAGCTCCATTACTATGGAAACAAAACCTCCCCCGTCTCCATTCATCTAAAGAAGCAGTCCTGCCACAGCTACATGGGCTGGAGAGACGGCTACTTAGAGACCCAGAAAAGGCTGCCATCTACTCGAAGGAAATCCACAAGCTCATTGATGCTGGTTACATTAAAGCCATAGTCCCAGCCAAGACAAAAGAGAGCAACTCTTCCTGGTTTATTCCACACCACATTGTCCAGCACAATGGGAAGCACCGGATAGTTTTTAATTGCTCCTTTAATTGCAACGGGCAGAGCCTCAATGATCACCTTCTTCCTGGACCCACGCTTGGAGCCAGCCTTCTAGGAGTCCTTCTCAGGTTCCGAGAACACACAGTAGCCATCAGCAGTGACGTGAAAGGAATGTTTCATCAGGTCCGGCTGCTGGATGAAGACAAACCCTTTCTTCGCTTCCTATGGCGAGATAGTAAAGTGGACCAGGAACCCATCATCTATGAGTGGCAGGTGCTCCCGTTCGGTACAACGTGTAGTCCGTGTTGTGCCACTTTCGCACTACAGACTCACATCCAGAGACACACTACACCAGAAGAGGATGCTCGACTGTCAATAGAACGCAGTTTCTATGTAGACAATTGTTTGCAGAGCCTCCAGTCAGAAGATCAAGCCAAGCAGCTGGTGAGTCGACTTCACACATTACTCCTTGAAGGTGGATTTGAGCTCAGGGAATGGGCCAGCAATGTTCCTGCCGTAATTGAAAACCTGTCGAAAGACTCAAGGTCGGAGAACAGCACCCTCTGGTTCACTCAACAGACAGATGACCCTCAAGAGCGCACATTAGGACTGTTATGGCAGTGTAATTCAGACACACTCCGCTATAAGCAGCACCACAGTGAATGTCCCAAACCAACTATGCGCAATATCTACCGTCTTCTTGCCCAACAATATGATCCACTGGGGTATATTATCCCATACACAACCAGAGCGAAGATCATTGTGCAGCGTCTCTGGGACAAGAAGAGAGGTTGGGATGACCCCAACCTACCTGAAGATATCATTCAAGCTTGGAACTCATGGGAAGAAGAGCTTCCTCAGCTGTCACAGATCACATTACCCAGATGCTACACTGATCACAACATCGACTGTAGCACCGCCAGCCAGACTATCCATGTGTTCTGTGATGCATCTGAACGCCCTTACGGATCTGTGGCATATTTGCGCACTGATACTGGTAATGGACAAGTTCAAGTCGCATTCCTAGCTGCCAGGTCCAGAGTTGCACCAAAGAAGCAACTCTCCATACCCCGACTTGAACTGTGTGGAGCCTTAACTGGAGCACAGTTAGTTTCAGTGTTGCTTAAAGAACTCACCATCCAGATCCAAGAGGTAGTATATTGGACAGATTCCACCACAGTACTCAACTGGCTTCAATCCGAATCCTGCAGATTTAAAGTGTTTGTAGGCACAAGAGTCGCAGAGATACAGGAGTTATCAGACATCAGAGCTTGGCGCTACATTGACTCTGCCTCTAACCCAGCAGATGACATCACGAGAGGGAAGACTCTATCCCAGCTCACTGGAATGAGTCGCTGGAGTCATGGACCCTCCTTTCTTCTGCAGTCATCTGACCAGTGGCCTGAGGCTCCAACTGGCCAAGTCACTGAAGAAACAGAGGAGCTGAGGAGCACAGTGTTTTGTGGCTTGACAACTGATGCTACAGTTCCACCTATACCCGACATCCGGCAGTTCAGTACCTTCCAAGAGCTACTTGAAGTTACTGCGCGAGCACTACATGGAGCAGCCAGTGACAAACATCCCACTGCTGATGATTATCAGAAAGCAGAGCTAGAACTACTGAGACATGCACAAAGGGAAAGCTTCCCTGAAGAGGTGACACTTCTCAAAGCCGGAAAGGCTCTCCCATCTACCAGCAGAGTGCTCACACTAGCCCCTGAATATCACCAGACTTCAGGCTTAATTCGTGTTGGTGGTAGGCTCCGTAGATGTGACAGCCTAAGTCCAGATGTTCTGCATCCCATTCTCCTTTCTTCCTCTCACCCGGTTTCCAAACTCCTGATTCAGCATTATGACCACCAGCTACACCACCCTGGAGCAGAGCGTGTTTTTGCAGAGCTGCGCAGGAAGTATTGGCTATTAAGAGGCAGAGAGGCAGTCAAGAAACACCAGCGTAACTGTGTGGAATGCAGGAAATGGAGAGGCAGCCCCCAAGTTCCACGAATGGCAGATTTACCTCCCTCCAGTTTGCGACTTTTCCAACCCGCCTTCTATTCAACAGGAGTCGACTGCTTTGGCCCTATGCTTGTAAAGGTGGGACGACGCACTGAAAAGAGGTGGGGTATCCTGTACAAGTGCCTTACCACTCGAGCTATCCATCTTGACCTGCTACCGAACATGGACACAGACTCGTTTCTGATGTCACTCAGACGCTTCATAGCTCGCAGAGGAAAGCCCCATGAGATCCTTTCTGATCAAGGCACTAATTTTAAGGGAGGAAGCAAAGTGCTCCATGAAGCCTTCCATGCCATGGAACCTGCAAGTACGAACCACCTTGCTTCTCAACAGATTCGCTTTCGTTTCAATCCCCCCAATGCTCCACATTTTGGTGGATCATGGGAGCGAGAGGTGAGATCTGTTAAGAACGCCCTCCGCACCACTCTAGGAGCTCAGATTGTGCCAGAGGAGGTGTTAATGACTGTCCTCATCGAAGTAGAGGGCATAATCAACACTAGGCCCCTGGGCTATGTTTCCTCTGATCTCGCCGACCCAGACCCAGTCACGCCCAACTGCTTGTTGATGGGGCGGCCAGACTCCTCACTTCCACAAGTGGTCTATCCTGAGTGTGAACTGTTAAGTCGGAAAAGGTGGCGTCATTCACAGGTGTTAGCGGATCATTTCTGGAAGCACTACATTCACCACTTTCTGCCCACCTTACAAGCTCGGCAGAAATGGCAGACAGAGAAAGATGCCATTACTGTCGGCACTGTAGTTCTTATTGTTGATCAGCAGGCACCAAGAGCCCTCTGGCAAGTAGGGACAGTGAAGAGTGTCATACCTGGAGCAGATGGACGTGTGAGGACAGCTGTGGTTCAAGTAAAGGACCGTACCTACACTCGTCCAGTCGTACGCCTCATTAGGCTCTCAGCCCTACCTCAGGACAATACAGACACCTAGTGGTCAAATTTGGATACCAAATTTGGGGGCGGCTGTACAAAAGATTGTTATTTGACCAGGTTGCATCCCTCTTGTTCAGTAGGTCTGTAGTTTAGTGTTTAGTGTTTTGCATGTAGTTCTTATTTTCGCCAGTAGGTGGACCCTGTTGCATTAGTGTACAATCCTACACAATGTGGTTCAGAGAGGTATTAGTATGACACAGCCTTTCATCTAATCAGTCTCACCGTGTGCCTCTTACTGTGTGCGTCCATTGAAAGTGAGTAAGATTGTTTTTGCCTGTTTTCTTTGTTTTATCTAAGATCTAAAGCTATATTATTATTAATATTGTTAAGTACAATGATTCTTTCTCAAGTTTAATGCTTATTTGAGTTAATTTGGAAGATTGAGCTACTAGCCAATTAGCATTAGCTAATCGAGGCCTGTAGGCCTGTACGTGACATAAAATATAGTCTGTGGCTAATATTTCTCACTAAAATGCCTTCTTATTAGTTATGTATATTTTGTTGAGTAAAATACTGGTAGCATTGATGTTTAGTTTCTATGTATTTATGTTGTACATTTATACCTGTGAATTGCTAGGTTTTAGCATGGTGTAAGCTGTTCATTGATTGTATTCTCTACTATTTCAAGCTTTTCTTATATTTCTTTTTATAGATAAACCACACACACACATACACACATGTACAGCCAGGATAATGCTCATGCATTATTAAAGTCAAGTTGTATTCTGGAGCTGGATCTGAATGTTATTTCATCTCACCTCACCTGAACATTATAATTGATATCCTGACCCGATCCCTGAAGTGATTGCAACTCTTAATACAAACCAGATATAGTCCACGTTACATTATCAATATTTGAGACAATATACTCTCCCGCTAGCTACTCCAGAAACCTGACATTGACATCATTTTTCATTTATTCTTTTATTCAACATGCATTAATTATTTAATTATAATTTATTTTACTGTTAAACAACATTTAGAAATTGGAGATTAGAAAAAAAATATTGTTGGGTTGTTGAATCAGTCACACAAACAGACAGACAAAAAAAAATAGACCAGCACACTAGTTCTGATACAAAAAAACTTTATGTTGATAACACAAGATGATGTCAGGGTGAGCCATGTGCCAAAATAACAAACAAAATATCTAAACATACTTTATTAGACTTACTTACTGCAAAGAAAAGAAAAAAGGAGAAATAAAAGGCACAAACCCCTACAACTGAGACAGAAAACAAGAGTATTACAATACAAATGACTTTGTTTGACAGTCACAGAAAAACAAAATGAGGCAAAAGTTACAGTTAGCACTCATCAATAAACATCTGCCTCAGCATATCCTACTCAATAAAATGTCCCAATGAGAAAGAGAGAAAGACTTACAATGAAAAAAACACAAAAATGTCAGGGGCATGGACCGTATGTCATTGGTGCTTTTAAGTTTTTACCCCCGTCCAATTACAATGCTCTCTGAGATCAGCTGACACCTCCCAGAGGATTTTAACCTAAGAGAGGAGACAAAAGAACAGCCAACAGCAGAGGGCAGCCCCTCTCCACCAGTGAAGCCAATCACACACATATTATACACATACACATATATACATACAGTACACTTCTAATAGACATTTATGATAAAGGACAGCACAAAATAATGAACATGTATATTTAGATTTAACAATTTTAATGTAATGCAAGTCTACAGCAAGACTGCCCTCATCACTCCAGAATATTGTACACAATTAGTAATATAAATATTTCTGCTTTAGGTCACAAGTTGTGTTTCCACACCAGCATTATTTGCTCTGATTAAATTGGACTCTAGTTAATTTGTACTTTTGATTCGGTCTGTTTCAGCAGGTGTAAAACATTAATCGCCTGTTCGGTTTGTGGTGAGAATGTGATCTGGTCTCAATCCGACCCAACTATTAAATATTCTCCAATATTTAATAGGGCAGGGATTTTAACGGAGCAGCGAGCAATGGAGACGAACAGAACTGGAGCAGCAGACATCCCTAATGTAAGTACAGCTGAAAGTATGGGCAAAACCAGCAATAGGTTAGCATTGGAGCTAAACCCAAACGGCATGCCACATACAGCTCTGTAGTATCCTCCACTCCTGCTAACATAGCACATCTGGCTAATGCTAATGCTAAAGCTATTGCTCTGAGATCAGAGCACAGAACCAGAGGAAATCAGTTCCCAGATTTGAGCCACTGCAAGACCGCAATGACTTTCCTAATACCAGCCAGTGTGGTTCAGGATGAACCAGAAGATTTACCCATTCAAAACACCCCAGGAGAGCCACAGGGCTCCAGGCTGTGGCCACAGCAGACACCCTTGTTTTGGGGGATGACTCTGTTCATGGCATGAAAAATATTCAGAAACTCATTGTTCGATGTGAGCCAAACATCACCGTTTCTGAACTGAATGAGAAGCTTCCAACACTACTGGCTGAATACAGAACAGCGAAACGGATCATTGTTCATGTTGGAAAGAACGATACAAAGAAAGAGGAGTCTGAGGTGTTAAAAAGGGACTTTAATGATCTTTTTACCACACTGCGCAAATTCAGCATCCAGACATTGATCAGTGGTCCTCTACCTGCAAGAGGCTGCAATATGTTCTCTAGGCTGCTGGCTTTAAACATTTGGCTTCAGAAAACCTGCAGGTCAAACGGACTGAACTTCATTGACAATTTCAATCTGTTTTTTGGGAAGAGTGAGTTTTTCAGGAGAGATGGACTGCACACCAACAAGAGGGGAGTCAAATTCCTGTCAGAGAACTTCATTTTTTCTCTGTGCAACTTCTTTGTTCCCACTGGTAAAGACACGTCAGCTTTAACACCCAAGGACACTGTCTGCACTACAGAGACACAACATCCTCCCCCCACAGAGACTGCGGAGTTATCGGACGGGAGCCATGTTCTGCTGTATCAGCTGCCAGAAACACCGCAACTGCATGAACACCCCACACCATCCTCCATCTCCACCTCATCATCATCATCATCCTCCATCTCCACCTCATCATCATCCTCCATCTCCACCCCATCATCATCCTCCATCTCCACCTCATCATCATCATCCTCCATCTCCACCCCATCATCGTCCTCCATCTCCACCTCATCATCATCATCCTCCATCTCCACCCCATAATCACCCCACCTGAACTTTCCTGCAACCATGGAGAAGCTGTATCTGCAGGGACAAGACTGACGCTTTCTCTTTCAGCTAGTCCTCAGGTACAGCGGAAAATCAGCCCAACTTCTCCTCCACAGTCACCTACTGCCTCACAGACCCAGCAACCGCCATCCTCACCACCACTACACTCCCCAATCAAGGAGTTAGTAAAGGGGACCAAAATGAAGCCCACTGAACATGAGAAGGAATTAAACAACCCCCCCCCCACACACACAACCCAAAAAGTAGAGACAAGCTCCTAAACCACCGGACAGACAGCTCCGCTCTCGACTTCTTCACCAGCAGGTGCCAATTATTTCCCCTATTCCAGTTCTTATCAGAAGCAGAAAGAACAGGGAGTTTAGGTCAGATAAAGTGAATATATCCAACCTGGAGTATATAAAATGTAACTCACAGCCTTTGGAACAAAGTGAACAGGTTATTAATTTAGCTCTACTAAATATCAGATCTCTTACAAACAAGTCTTATCTAATTAATGATTATCACAAATTATGGGTTTGATTTTCTGTTTTTAACAGAGACATGGTTAAAATCTTGTAGTGCTGAAAGTGTATTAATTGAGTCGGCTCTGTGGCGTTTATCACCGCTAATAATCACTCCAAATCGTCAGACAGGTTGTAAACAAAGCATTGCTCTTTATTGAAAACCAAGCGCAAAACCACAGCAACTCTTCAAGCTTACCTTTATGTTGATCTTTTCAAGTGTAATTAAACAAAACCAAACCAACTACATAGTACACAAAAACACGGAAAAGGGACACATCCCATTTTTTTTTGTTTTTGTTTTCCATCCGTTGTAAAAAAAAATAAATCTCTCCTTCTATTTTTTTTTTTTTAAACAACAGTAACTGACTAAGGGTGTGGGTGGACTGCCACAATCCCTCGAGATGAGACCGGGGTTATTCTGCCCTTAGTGTCCATCATCTCAGTTAGATAGCATACCTAGGGTTTGGTTTAACAGTCCTCCCAAACCTGGTGGTGACTTGAACTGAGGGTTGAAGATAATCAGGGACATCAGCAGGAACATGACTGTTGGTGATGCTAAAGGCCTGCTTTACTGGCACACTCTGTCCTTGTTGGTCTACCGGCTGAGATGCCTCCACCTTTGGAAGTGAGGGCAGCTCCTGATTCACCAGCTGGATGTGACGTCGGTTCCTCCGGGGTGTGTCGCCCCGCTCAGTCTCCAATGTAAATGAGCGTGGCATAGCATCCTGGCACTTCACAGTTGCTGTGGTTGTCCAGGCCTTTTCTCCGTCAATCTTCATTCTAACTCTTTCACCTAAAGCTAGTGGTGGAAGGGGTTTGGTAGAGTACCTGCTGTTGTAGTACTTTTCATAACATTGTTTTGCATTTGCATCTTTTGTTTTAACAGTCTCTAGTTCAGGCCACATGGGCTCCAGGTTCTTTTTTAGGACTGGAAGTGTTGTGCGTATTTCTCGACCCATCAACAATTTGGCAGGGCTTTCCCTTGTTGGCTTTGTTGGGGTTGAGCGGTAACTCAGGAGAGCTAGATGGGGATCATCTTTTTTTAAGATCCACTTTGCGGTCTTTACAGCTTGTTCCGCCATGCCGTTGGATTGTGGGAAATAAGGGCTTGAAGTAACATGCTGAAAATCGTACTGCAAAAAAACATCTGAACTGTTCGCACAGATCGCCAGCAAGCTTTTGCCAAGGTAGATCTGGCAATGATGTGGTAATCAACGGTTCTCTGTTCTGGCTCGGCCTGTGGATTTTGCAGTGTTTACATGACGACACAAGCTTTTTCACTGCACCAGCGACACCAGGCCACCACACTGCACCCTTATATCGCTCTCTGCATTTGGGGAGGCCTTGATGGCCCTCGTGAATCTTGTGCAGCATGTGCTCTCTCATGCTTTCAGGGATCACAATCTGTTTGCCGCGTCGCATCATGCCACTGGCCTCACTAAGTGAACCACGATGTTTGAAGTATGCAGTCGCTTTCACAGCTACACCCTTCAAGTGTTCTGGCCATCCATTTCGTACATACTTAAGGACACTCTGGAGTTTGCCATCTGTTCTTGTCTTGTCTTTTATCTGTTCAATGGTTGGCTTCCTCACTCGTAGGTCCTCCTCCACTGAGTCTACGTATGCTTTCACCTCAGCTTTTAGGTCACCTGAAGGGATGTCCACCAGAGGTTGCCTAGATAGGGCATCTGCAACAACTAGGTGTTTCCCTGGAACATATTCTGCGAATGGATTAAACTTCATCAACCGGATTAGCAAGCACTGACAACGTATAGGTGTGGTATCTAGGTCTTTTGAGTTGATGAGCGTTACTAGTTGCTTGTGGTCTGTAAGCAGCTTGTAGCTCTCTAAGCCACAAAGATACTGGTAGAAACGCTCAGAGGCCCACACTCCTGCGAGGCACTCTTTTTCTATCTGAGTGTATCTCTTTTCGGCATCAGTCAAAGTGCGCGAGCAAAATGCAACAGGCTTGAGTGCTCCATCATGGCTCTGCAGGAGGACTCCACCGAGCCCATAACTGCTAGCATCTGCACTAACGACAGTTGACTTTGCAGGATCAAAGAATGGTAAGACAGGCGCTGATGAAATAAGCTGTTTCACTTCTGTGAATGCTCTGTCTTGCTGTGTTCCCCAGCACTAATCTCGCTCAGACTTAAGGAGTTCATTGAGTAGTTGCAACACAGTGGAGAGGTTTGGTAAATACCACCCAACGTAGTTCACCATTCCAAGCAGCCGTCTCAGCTCACTCACGTTCTGGGGTGGTTCCATTGCGGTTATGGCTTTGACCCTCTCTTGGTTAGGGGCTATACCATCTTTGGTCACCACGTGTCCTAGGAAGTTCAGTTCTGGCTGGCTTAACCGACATATGTCCTTGTTGAGCCTTAGGCCTGCAGCTCTTATGGTTTCCATGACTCTCTTTAGTCTCTGATTGTGAATTTCCTGGGTTTCTCCTGTTATTAAAATATCATCCATGTATACGACTGTCCCATCATGCCCCTGCAGCAGCACTGACATTTTTCTATATTTCAAATAGAGCATAAAGAGAGATTTCAGCCAGTTTTGTGTTTGGTTGTGTTTTAGTTTGTTTATTTAAACTTAAAAGCTGTCTTTTGTTGTTACAAGCCATTTATATAGAACTATATATATATATATATATATATATATATATATATATATATATATATATATATATATATCCTTGTAATGTATTTACCAGGTCTGAACCTGATCAAGAAGCGTTTCTCTCACTTAAGATGAAACTAAATGTAGAAAGACCCAAAAGCCAGCAGCATATGAAGAGCTGCAGTAAAGGAAAAATATCATGAATGAGGAAACCCAGAGTTTATTGTTCATGGGTTCCAGAACTTCAGTGCAGGCCTTACCGGCAAAAGATCCTCAACAAAGTATTAAAAATAAATATTTTATTTGTGGTAAAGTTCACATGTCCAATTACTTTTGACAGCTTACTAAGGACAGCTTTTAGGTGTGATCTTGTGGTTTCTAGAGAAGAGAAGATGTCCTGAGAGATAAAGACCTGATATGGCACCTGATATTATCTTATTTACATATTAAAAGCTTTTGTACCCACATGTAGACTAACACTACATCCTGGATATAAGATCTAAGTAAGAAGGCTTAGATCCGTAACCACAGATAGCTTCGTCTAAGTTTGATTAATGGCTCAATTAATATGGATAGATATAGTTTTGTTGAGAAATTAAATTTGAGAGTTTTTACAGGTATCTTGTGTCGGGGTTTCTCCTCATACTTGCTTGTGTTTAAGTGTAGCAGGTGAATAGTGTTGACCTGTGACTTTTAGATGTTTTTTTAGACAGGCACATATATGGGCAACTAGGGGTCCTAGTTAGATGTAGCCCATTAGCTGTTGTAGGTAAGTTTGGTGTGACCTGGGATTGGCTGACCTTTGGCAGTTAATTACGAACAGACAGATATATGGGCAACTAGGGGTCCTAGCTAGCAGTAGCCCCATTAGCTGCATGCACATGGTCGTGACCTTGGCAGGAGAAGGAGCAAACACAGGATAACATGGTATGTGTTAAGTTTCTGTCTTTTATTTGAGTGTTGGTAGCTTCTGGTGCATGTTAAAAGCTTGTTTTGTCTTAGAATGTGTTTTTTAATATAAATAGATTATGGTGGATGTGCTGTCCGGATAACTACATACCAGTATGAGCATGCTGTAATGGTGGAATTTGTCCACAGTGGTGAGAGTAAAGAAGCTAAGGTATGTTTCAATGGGTTGCTGCTTATGTATGCATATTGTATAGATAATTAAAGCTTGTTCTTAGTATTGTAAATATATTTTAGGGATGTCCAGAAGTCCTGGCCAGATAGGTGAAACTGTGCTTTGCTGTAACGTGGGGCAACAAACTTCTATGTTTTTTTTGGGAAGTAAGGAAGCTACCAATAGGTATGAATTATTTGTTTGTTTTTATTATATGGTCTCCCTGGTTGATGTTGTTTTTATGTAATAATTAATAGTTTTTTTTTTACTTTTAAGCTGAGGATATCAGTACACTGTAACTAGGCTAAACGTGTGGGGGGCCTATGGAGAATTGCTGCCTGCTAAATTGGTATGTACAGAGGTAACATGGGTGTTTGGTTAATAGTGTTTGCTTTAGTTCATTTATACATTTGTTTCATTAAACTAAGGTTAAACTGTAAAGTTAATTCTGTATTTTTATTGTACAATTTAACTGATAATATTACTGTGAATATGTAAAGACCCCTAACATTTAATATACTGCTGTGTTCTTTTGCTGTTTGTATGTAACAGAATTCCTGTGACCTGCTGCTAGCTGCTGTTTTCTTTTCACTTTTAAAACTATAAAATTGATCAGGCTTATTTTAAGTCAGTTAATGAAGTGATATGTACCGATTTGGTAATGCTGCTCTGATTCCCAGTACTTAAATTTATTTCTTTTTTTTTCCTTTTTTTTCTCTCAATATTAAAGTATACCGTGTTGCAGTCTAGAGATTATTATTTCAATTATCCAGCATGTGTAATGAAGGCTATTTGTTGAGTGGTGTGTAATGTGCACTGATTTGAAAATGTAGTGAAAAGCTGTATTTTGAATTTTACGATTTTAATAAGGGTGTGTTTGTCACGTAATATTTGCTGAAAATTATAGAACTAAATAGCTTTTCTATTCCCATGCTGGTATAAGACTCTCTGGTCTGTGTGCAGATACTTTTATTATTATTTTTTTTTAAATATTTTCTTATTCATTAAACTGTTTTTTTTTTTTTTATTATTTGTTTGATTGTCAGCCAAGCTGTGTGACCAATTGCTAATAAAGTCAATCTCTTTTTGCTAACAAAGGAATCTGTGTGTCTGTTTGGTTCAGAGTTTCCCCTTTGCTCTAAATATACAATAAGGGGTGGCATAGTTGGGCTTAAATAAGGGTACTCTCGCCACATAAGTAAGAAGATAGACTAGCCATGACTTGTTTGGTGTTTCTGCTGAAGTCCTCAGCAGCCTGATATATGAAATATGTGTCCGTGATGAAAAACTGACCTGGAAGAGGCCTACCAGTTAGATACAGCCACATCTGCCAAGATAAATAAGGGTAAAAAAAAGTATTGCTGTGATAATTAATTATTTTATCATTGTTTGAACCCAGGAACCATTTAAAACCTCAGTTAAAGGAGAACTCCGGTGTGAAATGGACTTTGGGTGTATTTATTAAAATGTACTACAAAATTATCGTAAAGCTTTATAATACAGCCCGTGTTTTAGAGGGTAAATTCCCATTACTTATGGTGTAACTTCTCTGGATGAACCAGTACATTAAAACACTTACCAACCGGGTCCTACAGGTACTTTAACTGAATATATAAATAAGGAACAACCAGGAACAAGAGAGTAACAACTAGGTAACTTTCTGAAACTAACCTTATACTTCCCCAACACTTATGGTAAAAACTGTTCTCTATGAATCAATACAAAATACTTATGGATTCCTACTTGTACTTTAATATAGGTACACAAAAAGCACAGGAGAACCTGCAGTTTCTCTAAACTTGTTGTGCACACTTCATATTAAATATTAATTTTATTATTATTATTATTATTATTATTATTATTATTATTATTATTATTTTAGGACTTTAAATAAGAAGCTCAGAATTTGATTTATGCTTTTAAAACTGAAGAGTAAAGCAGCTAAAAACAGTCAGGGTGGAGCAGGAAGAAAACGTATAGCTGGTAATGTTGAGACTAAAATACAATAATATTTATATATCTTTATTAACACAATAAGGAATGCTGAGATTTTAAAGAAAATGTATTAATTAATAGACAGAAACCACAAGGTTTCATATTAATGGTTAATAAACCCACACATCACCTGATTTCTACTGTTCTTACTCTATAAGTACTCAGTAATTACACAAAAACAACAGGGAGTGTCAGGGCTGTATTATGTAGTGTACAGTGTTTTACTGTTCTTACTCTGTAAGTACTCAGTACTTACCCTCTAAAACATGGGCTTAATATAAAGCGTTACCAAAATTATCTTTGTTGAATATCTCTCCTCCGCTCTCCTGCAGTTTTTTGACATCCAGTATTTTCTGCATTTTGCCCAAACAGGCTTTAGAATGAGTGATATGGGGCATATTTTACCCTGCAGATAAATCACTTTTTACACTGTTATTTAGCTCAAAGTAGCTTTACACTTCATTGGCAGAATCAGGATTGTCCTGATATTTAAAATTAGGCGTTTAGAGCTTTAAAATTGAACAAGAAGCTTATTAAAAACCACTGTTTACATCCCTTCAGGAGCGAGTGCAGGTAGGAAGGAGCCTGTTCTGTCATCACCTTGTAGGCGATTGTAAGAGCTTTGAATTTGATGCGAGCATCAACTGGTAGCCAATGGAGCTCAATGAGCAGCGGAGTGACATGTGCCCGTTTTGGCTGGTTGAAGACCAGACGTGCTGCTGCGTTCTGGATCATCTGGAGTGGTTTTACTACACAGGCCGGGAGGAACAGTTAGCAGGGCATTGCAGTAGTCGAGGCGTGAGATGACGACCGCTTGCACCAGGAGTTGGGTGGCCTGTTGCATCAAGAACGGTCTAATTTTTCGGATGTTATAGAGCGCAAAGCGGCAGGACCGAGCAACTGAGGCCACATGGTGCGTGAAGGAGAGTTTGTCATCAACCAGAACACCCAGGTTCCTAGCAACCTTTGTCGGTGAGAGAGAGAGAGAGTCGATACTTATAGAGAAGTTGTGTTGAAAAGATGGTTTTGCTGGTATAACCAGAAGTTCAGTCTTTGAGAGATTTAATTGAAGGTGATGCTCCTTCATCCATGAGGATATGTCAGAGAGACACTGCGATATCCGTGCAGAGATTGAGTGATCTTCAGGTGAGAACGACAGGTATAGCTGGGTGTCATCAGCAAAGTAATGGTAGGAAAATCCGTGTGAGCGGACAACCTGACCAAGAGAGGTTGTGTATATGGAGAAGAGAAGGGGTCCCAGTACCGAACCTTGGGGAACCCCAGTGGATAAGGAGCGGGCTGAGGACAGCTGTCCTTGCCACGACACCTTGAACGAGCGCCCAGTGAGGTACGATCTGAACCATGACAGCGCATTGTCTGCGATCCCCATGTTTGAGAGTATAGTTAGGAGGAAGTCATGGTTGACTGTGTCAAATGCGGCCGAGAGGTCCAGCAGAATGAGCACTGAGGACTGACCTGCAGCTCTGGCAGTTTTCAACGCTTCAGTCACAGACAACAGAGCCGTCTCGGTAGAGTGTCCTTTTTTTGAACCCAGATTGGTTCTGGTCCATATATAGTGCGACCCTTAGTTAAGCTACTCAGCTGTTTCCCAAAACCATAGTTCCAGCAAATATTCACAACTATCGTGGTTCAGATGCTTCGTTCCAACTACAGCTCTATACCCTTAGTTCCTGGTGATTAGTGCAGATGATGGACGGTATGATTCAGAAAGCTGATAAATCACATTAATATCGCTGCACAAGGATTTAAGATGTCAAGTGTTTTGAACATGTACCTAATTATTTTTGTGTCCAGGGAAAATAAATTAATGTAATTTAAAATGTTAAAAATGTTTATTAGTCTATAGTAAATGTCAGTTTTTATTTCTATTTTTTGCAATCCCTTTTAAATTGTAAATGAGTGTCCCCATACAGTGTAAATAATCGATTGTTTGATTAATATTCAGTGTTGCAAACCCAGTTTTTACATAAACAATAAACAGAATAAAGAATACAATAACTTTACTCTTGCTTAAGCTGCTGGTTTATCTTCACAGCATGACTGCGCAGTTTCCTATTTTAGTTTTATTTCAAGTTATGCCCAAAACACACCTATTAATAATTTAAGATAATTAAAACATGTCTTTTGCGCTGTTGGAGCTGCTCAAGGCGTATTTTTCACGCCCTCACGATACCAAAGACACAGGACACGCCCCTAAATCCAGCTGCGCAAAGCGCAATTGACATGGTTAATGAGTGCAAACATGAAAACAAGTGCAATCATATACCTGGAACAGTAGATTGCAGGTATTATACACAATGAACAAATGGGTTTGTGTGAGATAGAATAGAACCATTTTAAAACTGATTTAAAGACTGTGTTGAAGGAGGCATGTGCCTCACAGTTTTGGGGGCAATGCAGGTGATAAAGGAAGTCCTGGGGCGTTTTTACACCTGTAGTTCTGTTGGTTTCTCTGGTCTGAATCAGTTGATGAGTTTGTTTATTTGGAGTGTTTCCCCCTCGGTTTGGTTTGTTTTCACACAGACATAAACGTAAACACAGCAAAATGCTCTCCAACAAACCATGCAAACACATTCTCTCCTCTGATTGGTCAGAGCTATGTGGTGTGGGAGCCGCTTTAACACTTAACGCAGAAAATATAATAATAATAATATAACGCAGCGGCCAGGAGGTAGCGTAAGCCTTCAGGAGCGAGTGCAGGTAGGAAGGAGCTGTTCTGACATCACCTTGTAGGCGATTGTAAGAGCTTTGAATTTGATGCATCAACTGGTAGCCAATGGAGCTCAATGAGCAGCGGAGTGACATGTGCCCGTTTTGGCTGGTTGAAGACCAGACGTGCTGCTGCGTTCTGGATCATCTGGAGTGGTTTTACTACACAGGCCGGGAGGCCAGTTAGCAGGGCATTGCAGTAGTCGAGGCGTGAGATGACGACCGCTTGTACCAGGAGTTGGGTGGCCTGTTGCGTCAGGAACGGTCTAATTTCGAATTGAGACCGGATCACGTTTTTACCACAAACAGGGTCTCAGTGCAGATATTTTGCTCTGAACCCGAGTGCAACTACTGTTTTTACACCTGCTGAAACAAAACGGACCAAGAGTACAAACCAAACTGAACTGCTTGAATTTTTGCACCAGGAGTAAAGCAGCATAAAGTTATCCAAAAGCAGTGTGTAAGACTGGTGGAGGAGAACATGATGCCAAGATGCATGAAAAAACTGTGATTAAAAACCACCAGGGTTGATATTGATTTCTGAACTCTTAAAACTTTATGAATATGAACTTGTTTTCTTTGCATTATTTGAGGTCTGAAAGCTCTGCATCTTTTTTGTTTTTTCAGCCATTTCCCTTTTTTTCCCAAATTTTATAGAATAAAACAACAATGTTCATTTTACTTAGACATAAACCTATAAATAGCAAAATCAGAGAAACTGATTCAGAAACTGAAGAAGTGCTCTCTTCATTTTTTACAGAGCTGTATATTGTCAGCTGATCTCAGAGAGCATTGTAATTGGATGGTAAAAAAAAAGCTTAAAAGCAACAATAACGTGGTCAATGCCTCTAACATTTTTGTATCTTTCTCTCTCTCTCTTTCTCATTGGACACTTTATTGAGTATGATATGCTAATGCAGATGTTTATTGATAAGTGCTAACTGTGTGTAACTTTTGCCTTGTTTTTCTGTGATGATCAAAGAAGGTCGTTTATATTTTTAATACTCTAGATGTCTGTCTCAGTTGTAGGGGTACTGGTGATGTGCATATCCCTATCAACAGCTGTGCAGCACTGAATCTGTTTGTCGGTTTTGAAATTTGTTTATTCTGTTGTGCATTAACAAAAAAAAAACACTTTTGTCTGTAATTTTAAAACTATTTTAACATAAACAAGGTATACGGTCATGTGCATGTTGCAATTATGTGAAAAAACTGCTGTAAAAACTATACTGTTAGAACATTAAGGTGTACAGTTGCCAAATGATAGTCAAGAAATACAATTTTAAATATAAATATTACTTTGCGAGTGTATTTTGTGGTGGACTAATCAATCGTTTTACTCAGATTAATATTTTATTATGTTTACTTTTTTACAAGCACAAACAATCATAAACTTTATTTTCAGAGATCCTTACAATACAATGAGTTCAAATATACACTCTGGAAATATTCTTAATGCATTATTAATGTGATTGTAAATAAGCCTCAGACAAGGATATATAAAGAAAAATGAAACAAAAAATCAGTAAGAAATCTTTAAAATATAAAAGGATAGAGAAAAGAAAGAAACAGAATAACTGGAGAAATTGGAAACAATGTTTGATGGTAATATCAATAATTGTTTAGAAAAAAAAACATATATGGTTCTGAAACTTTAACTGTTTAAAACAACATTATTTGGTTTATTTAGTTGAGGGTGTTGTTGCTGTAGGCAGGTGCTGAGGGTCCAGGCTGAGCTGAATTCTGTGGTTCTGTTTGTTGATTGAGGTGAAGAACTTTTCTGTAGATAGACGGTCAGTTAGGAGGTTTATCCAGTGAGAGACAGTGATGATTTTACTTTAATTTCCAGAAGTTGTCTTTAATGTCAGAAGTGGTCCTTTTGACTTAACTTGTATCTGATGACATCTGGAAGAGAAATTGCATTATTTTATTTACTAAAATCATAATCAGTTATTCGGAATGCACCCAGACCATGAACTGGACTAACCAGATAGCCACAAGGCTACAATGGTGAATTAAGTTTAGTCTGTCATACACTCCACTCTCTTGTCATTCTCCTTGTCTGCAGGGTCCACCTCGTCCTGTTCTTGCTCTTCCACAGCAGCTTCAGTAGCTTTGCTTTGGCACTTTCTTTTCTTTACCTTGCTTCTTTGCTTCTTAAACATGATTATAAATATCACATGTGCTATGATCAACAATCCTACTATTATTGCACTTTCCACAATCTTAATAACACCATTGACTTGACAGTTTTGCTGAAGTGTCTCGACAGAAGCTATCCCCTCTCTGAGGATTAGAGTCAGATGACCACAGTCATGAGTGGTGTTAACCCAGTTTTTCAGGAAAATGCCCACAAAAGTGTCATCTTCAGTGTGGAAATTCAGCATCAGTCCAGATGAAGTCTGCTTGCACGCAGCAGTGTTCAGTGATACAGTAGGCAGGTATAACATATCTGTGGCGCTATCTTCAGCACAGTTGTCTATAGTGATCCAGCCATGGTGGGGCACCATCATGTAGACATCTCTTCCGTCTCCACCAATCAGAGTGTCACCTTCTGATAGGGACACAAGGACATCATCTCCATCAGATCCTTTGAGTAAAGTGGGCTCATATCCGGAGACAAGGATGTCTGGGTAGATGGTGCCAATCACGTTTTCCACATCTTTCAGCACGTCTCCCTCTGCATCATACAGGTGACCTTCTCCACTCAGCAGGTTGACGTAAACCCCCGTACCCGTCTTGTGATCCCCCGTGTAGAGCACTGTGTCTCTTCCAGAGCCCCCATCAATCACATCTGCTCCCAGGCCTGGAACAAAGATATCCCAGCCCGGACCTCCAAGCAAGGTATCATCTCCATCTTCTCCATAAAGAGTGTCATTTCCAGCACCCCCAATTAAGATATCATTTCCCTTTCCGCCAATCAATGTGTCATGCCCATTACCCCCATCCAATACGTCATCCATCAGGCCACCAAATACAGCATTGTCTATATCACTGGCCTGAATGTGGTTGGACTGATGAGGGCAGCCCTGAACTGTGTGGACGGTCAGCAGGTTGGTCTGAGAGCGCAGGTCTGTGTGGCAGTCTGACTGCTGACCTTTCAGCACCACTTTATAAGCTTTAATCCAGGGTTCTTCAAAGACTTCAGACTGATTTGTAACTGGAGACATAACCCGAAAATGCACCCCATCAGCAGTCTGGAAGTTCAGGTGCTGGAATTTGTTCCCTGTTCCGTACTTCTTCAGTGTCACCTTCATGTTTTTGCCTTTCTCATGAACAGAGAGAATCACATCATAGTTTTCTGAATAAACAGTAAAATTATTGCCAAGGAATTCAGCCTGAAATTGCACAGTGTCTTCCTTTTCATCGAGAGCGAAGTTGTCAATCTCAACTAGAGTCCCATAATCTGGCTTTATTAGGTAAGTGTCTTTTCCTTCTCCACCGGTTAAAATCGCTCCCCCGGTGAAGGGGTCCAGCCAGTTATCTCTGTCGTTTCCGGTCATGATATCAAATCCTGATGATCCATACATTTCCACCACAGACAGAAACTCTCTGGTATTCATTTTCATTGTCTGGCCAGGATTTGCATTCCTGTAATCCACAGACTGTGGTATCTTTAGTAGACCTCCACATTGGCTGGAACTGGAAGGCAGAAGAAAAGTTATTCCGTCACTTGAACGAATCATCAGATGCTGTGACGTCTCTGAACTGAACCAGCTTTTTAACTGGATTTCTTCCTTGTTATTAACAAAGAGTTTTATGTCTTGGCCAAAGCATTTTGGAACAATTCTCTCATATACTTCATTCAGTAAAAGAGTATCCAGTTCCAGATCTGGTGAGTAATTGAAAATAACTTTAGTTCCTTGACCAGGAGTCACTACATACACATCTTGTCCACCACGACCCTCCAGAAGATCAGATCCTGCTCCTGGAATAATGGTGTTTGATAGTGAGTTGCCTTTAATTCTGTCATTAAGGTTGGAACCACGAACTTCAGTGACATTTTGGAAAGCTTCATCATCCTGTAGATCCACCACAAGGGGTCTGGAGGATTTACTGTAGTCTATACTTTGACTTAGGATGCATTTGCTGCGAAGTGGATCTGATTGACTGCAGCGGTATTTTTCTGCAGACAGACTGAAGGTGATCAGATCTTTAGTGACGACTAGAAGGTGTCTGTTTTCTTCTGAATAGAACCAGTTTATCAGGATGACCTCTAAATTTCGGTTTCTAAATGGCATCAGTATCAAGTCGTTTCTGTTGACTTTAGTTCTAAAAGTGTGGAGGTCTGCCTCTATTATAATCATGTCTTTTGCTTTATCTGTGGAATAGTTGTCAATTTCCACTTTAAATGTGTTCTTCTCGTTTACAATGTAAACATCCTCTCCTTCTCCTCCTTTAATATAGTCCTGGCCTCCTCCCCCATCCAGCATGTTGTTTTGTGCATTCCCAATGATCCGGTCATTGTAAGTAGAGCCCAAGACATTGGTTACAGTAAGGAGATGGGGCAGGGTGGTGTCCACTGTTTGACCTTGAGATTTAGACATCAGGTTGACTGCTCGGGCCGTGAGCTTCACTGGGAACAACACACTTGTAGAAATATCAAACATTATCCCGTCTTCTGACATCATGTTTATATGACGATACTCCTCTCCAACGAACCAGTTTATGATTCTCACAGAATGATCACCTAAATACATTATAGTAATATCATCTTCAGATTTAGACACCGATATTTGATCATAGTTGACACCTAGGATGAGTAAATCTGTGGTTTTAAGTGGGTCATAATTATCAATGTGGGTATTTCCTCCATCTTTAGGAATGATGTACGTGTCTCTTCCACCCTGACCCTTTACATGACTCTTCTGAGGTCCTAAGTAGAAAGTGTCATCTCCTGCATTTCCATTAAGCTCATAATAATAGCTCAACATGATCTCCATCAAATGACTGTCTTCGTTCTTCTGAACAGCAAAAAAGTTATTTAGCCTGCTGTTCCCACTGTATTTTCCATATCTGGAGTAGGACAAATTCTGATAACCAGAAACCACTGAAACTGATCCAGCTGGTATAAACAGAAGCACTTTTCTTTGAATTTGGCTGTACTGTAGCTTGTGTGATTCTCCAGTTCCCAAAACTATGTCATCAGTTTGAGCTGTGTCAACAGGCCAACACCTTTTCCCAAAGCTTTCATCATCAGACACAAAAGAATCCATGCACATTTCTGACGGTCCTTGCTCGGACAGACTGAAGCAGATGCCCCCTCCATTCCAGGAGCTTTCTCCACCTGTGAAATCAATAGCTTTTCTCCCGCTCTGCACTTCCCTATAGGAGTAATATTTATGATAGTCAGAAATGTTTTCTACAAGTTTCTGACCACGTTCAATCTCACGATAAGGAATGGTGTAAAAAAAACTTGCTACATCAAAAATGAAATGTTCAGTGCCTTTTAAAAAGCCCCTGATAAATGCTCCTATCTTGTCAAGAATTCCAGCATTTGGTGGAAGCTTGTTTAACTCATCCTGTACGCCAAGGTATATATTATCAAATAGCATTCTTATTGTATTAATTGCAAGGCTGATTTTCATTATAACAGGTGTTAATTCAGGTCGTGCAAGTTCTACAACGTCCAATAGAAGAATTAAAGAGTCCAGGCCTGCATCAATATATCCCAGTGTATCCCATCTTTGGATGTCCTCAGAAATGCTATAAGCACTAAATCCAATTCCTATAATCGGCATGACTTGAAGGGCCCGCTTAGTTACAGGGTTTTTCAAAAAGGTTGATACAGCTTTGATTACCTTTCCTTCAGCAGCAACAGAGACCCTTTTTCCGACAGCAGCCAGACTCATTCCCGTCACTCCATGTACAGTTTGTAGAGTGTTTACAATTCCCTGTGTAATGTTTCCTTCTTCAAAGGCCTGGACAGCAGCCTTTGCTCCCAGCATGAGCCCTACCGTCCCTACAGCCATCCCTGCTCTCTCTAAATGCCCAGACGTCTCGTGAGTGGGCAGCGGTTCCGAGACCTTTTCCATTTTATTCCAGATTTTTTCCATTGGATGTTGGCTTTCTGCTGGTACTTTAACTTCCCAGTCTGTAGTTTCCTGAGGATTCTTGTTGTTTACAAGCTGACAGTGGAATTTTCCATCTTTCACCATGACGGAGTTTGGTTTCACGCTGAGTTCCTGCAGTTTTTTACCAAAGGTTCTCTGTAGTTCATTGTGTAAGTGTTGTGCAAGTTTAGCAGAAGACCTGGTGTAATATGAGGAAAGTTTAAGAGAATGCTCCACCTCAGCAGCTGAGTGCATGTCCTGTACAGTGATTTGTCCATCAGGTGATCCTCCCAACACCCCAGAGGTGGGCTGTGGTCCTTGTTTATTAATTTCTGTTTTAAAGTATTCATAAGCAGTTTTAAAGTCTTTATAAGCAGTTTCTGCATTAGAAACATCCATATGCACAAGCTCAAAAAGCCGCTTTAACCCTTCAGAGTCAACATTGTTTTGGCCCAAACTACTAAGCCATTTACTGCATATTGAATCCTCTTCTTTCACTATTTGACCAATGTCCACCTTGTTCGATCTAGTCTTAGAAGGTTTAGAAGCCGTACCATCAAACCCTCGTTTCTTTGTGTCTGACCAAGTGCCACCTTTAGTCATTGGAAGTTCATCAAAAAGGATCTCTTGTCCTCGCTCTGCGATGTTATTATCTGGACTTTGACTCATGTCTAGAGCCATCAGTGTAACAGGAAATGAACGGAAGTTTCTAATGGATTCAGAAATCACTGACGCCATGAAATATGTGGTGAACCATGCCTCGGTAGATGGGGAAAGCGATTAACTTTTATATGTCCCTTTTAAAGTCTGTAAAGCATACTCAGAATAAGCTTTATTATTATTATTATTATTATTATTATTATTATTATTATTATTATCATTAATTCCTTTTCTAATATCTGGATATCGCTCTTTATTCATCTGTTCATCTATGCTTTGTTTTATAACTGCAGCATCTTCATTTGGTTTCAGTCTTTTCCCAACTGGATAAACATAAAGAGTTTTGGGATGTACTTGATAAACCCAATCATTTAGCATAAAATACACAGGCTTTTTTTCCCCAGCAATTGCGTAATGTTTAATAACATTTACAATGTCTTTACCAGACCGTATTTCATAGCACGTGTTCAAAATGTCTCCCATTGTGTCTCTCATTACATATTTAATATTGTTTGATATCTCTACCTTTTTAAGTATATCAACAAGTTTTTTTTTATATTTGGTTTCTTGTTTATTGAAAAAAGCCCATGCTAAAGCTTCAATATCATCTATATGTTGTTTGTTTTCTCGAAAGTTTTGATCTACAAATCTTTTTGGCTCTGATGGCCAAGTATCAGTAAAGTGTTCTCCTAGAACGTCTGTTTTATCTGGATAAACCTCCTGGCCTGAATATCCAGTCTGAGTCTGAATGACGACTTCAGAATTCCTGTCCAGTTTTCCCACTAACTTTTTGCTGCCATCTTTGTTTTTCCAAATGATTCCATCTGGAGTGATTTCCCCAGTAATTTTCTGTCCAGTGTGAGTCACCTGAACCAAAGTGTTCCTTAGGTGGAGCTCTGTGTCTATGGACTTTGCATGAAGTTCTTTAAGTAAAGTCTTTACGAAGTCTTCATCAGATCCAACATCACAGCCCACCACACTGGTGGTTTTGATCTGGTCTCCATCGATGTTCATGTGTGTAATGATCTCCGCCACATCCTTAGCTTTGTAGCCTCCCAGTGTTGTTTTTCCATCTGGGCCTGTTTTCCCGTGACCTACGATCACCAACCGGCTTTCTGCAGTCAGCGGCGTGGGGTCTCCTTTGATAAGTTTGGGTCTCCCATTTTCCAGCATGTAGACGGAGGACACTGTTGGGTGTTTCTCGTACAGAAATGTAGCAGCGTCTCGAACGATTCGATCATCCTGCAGGATGAGAATATGCTGACCGTCATACTGAGTGCTGTGGTCCACAGGTCTCTTTGTCACCTGGTACTCAACAGCAGCACCAGAGCTGTCCAGAGTTTGGTAAATTAGGTTATTCTGGGTGGTGGTCTCCAAAACAGCGCTTATATCATGAGCCTTATAAACTCTCAAGAACCTGTTTCTGAAGGTGGTGCTGGTGTTGCTGTGGGTGGAGAAGAGAGAAACGTCCTGAAATTCAGATTTTAACATCAGAAGTGCAAGAGATGATCCAGAGAAACCTGATAGAGTGTTTCCATCTTCTGACAGCCTACCAAATATCTTTATAACTGTTCCTCTGCCGATGTCTGAAGGGCAAGTATTGGACTGGAGGCAGCTTATCTCAGCCTTGACAGAAAACCAGGGGTCTTCACTGTACTCTTTCTCAGCTAGCTGAAGGGTCTCTGCTTCTCCGTCCATAACGAGGATGAGTTTATTTATGTAGGTGTGTGATGTTTCAGATGCAGACAAAAGAACATCATGAGTCTTCTGTCCCTCAATGATCTTCAGAAATTTATTCACATCCTAAAATATACAAACACAACATTAGGTACAACATTGCAATCAATTGCATGAATGTTCAGTTTACAAAAAATATATATTCCTTAACTTAAAAACATGGTAATCATTTTATTTATTTTAGTGTCTGCTTCTTAGCAATTTCATTGTAAATAGAAACACATATAATTTACGTATTACTTTATTTGAATAGTCCATTATAGAAGCCTCATTGACATACAAATAACACTCAACTGCATGTCTATTAAATGTAACTGAACTTTAAGGTAAATGTAAATGATTCTCTAATCTTAACATTTTAGGGTTAGATTTGATTCATGGTTGAGGTCAGGGGTAGATTTTTGGTATAAGGTTAGGTTTTAGATCAGCTGCATTTAATTGATGGTGAGATTGGTGTTAGCTGAATGTTAGTGTCATGTCCTGGCCCTGTTGCGGGTCTGTCTCTGTGTTTTTACTGCCCTCCGTTTGTTTATCTCCATGCTTTCTGTTCTTTCACCACATGCTTCCTTTGTATACGTAAGCGTTCTTCAGTACATTTCCTAGTATTGTGAGTGCTCACAATATACTTCCCTACTAATCCTAAAGTTGGGTTTCCTGTAAGGTGTGAGGCCTAAGCTGGGAGATGAACTTGTGCCTGTTTCACATGACTCCTATCCTGTTCTTAAATGCACACTTTGCAAGTATATAAAAGGCAATACTGATGGTTAACATATATAGGGTCTATAACAATATCTAGTATATATGAACACTTCAGTACTAATATGAAGTTATACAAGATTATGTAGGTGGCTTGTTCATTTGTACCTCTATAGGTATGTAGGGTTGCCATAAGCTTAAAAAATCGATCATAAGGAATCAGTTATAGTAAAAAATTATAGTAAAAAATTGTCTGCTTATATTCTAATATTATCTTATACATAACAATTTATATACCCTGGGTTTCCTGTTTCCTTTGCCAGTTCCTGTGAGCCTTCACGTCTGTCATGGTTGCTAGTTTTGTTTCTCGTTTCTAGTTAGTCCTGGTGTTCTCAGTTTGTTGCCTCTTGTTAGTTTTTTTTGGTTTTGTGTTTATTTTTGGTTTCTTGTTTTGTTTTCCACTTTCCTGCTGCATTAACCATGACAAAAAAAAACGTCAATCCAGAATGGTTATCATCAGCCCTGGGGCTCCACCCATCAGCAGCGCTCGACGTCGCTGGAGTTCTGATCACTGGCCCGCCCTTCCAGCTGATCATCATCAGCTGGGGTATTTAAGTGACTCAAGATCTAAGCTCAGTGCTTAGTTGCCATAGCAGTGTTTCTTAGTCCCGAGCGTTTCAGCATATAGTTTCATTGTTACTGAACTCTGCCTGTTCTTCGACCCCGGTTCTGATTTATTCTGATATTCCTGTTTGCCGGTTCTTAAACCTCCGCCTGAAGCAGGGCTAACAAGGGCGCATGGCTTGAGGAATTCAGTTTTTGGGACTTTATGGACTTCCTCACACCTATCTAGCTTGCTCAGAGTAGTGGCAGCACAGGTATTCCTAACCACGGCTCTAACAATGGCAACAGCAGTGCCAGTGCTGGTGTCCGTACCCGCGGCTTCGACAATAGCGGCAGTTCCAGTGAAGACGGCAGCTACGTTGGTCTCCGTCTCCCTGAATCCTGCCACCCCAGCTCCTGCAACTGCATCAACCTCCATGGCAGCCTTGCCGGCTGCTCCTTCTCCTGTGCCAGCGGTGCCCACCACTCCTGTTCTGATGCCTGCTCCCAGGACTACATTCAGCCCCAGGTCGCATATGCCTAGGTCAGCTCCATGGCCATCCAAACTGAACCCCAGAACAAAGGAACAAACTAAAATATAGGTGGGTGCCCAGGACTGCAGAAGTCTGTGGGGCCAGCCTGGGCACCCACCTATATTTTAGTTTGTTCCTTTGTCTCTCCCAGTTTTAGTGTCTGTCTCTGTCTGTGTCCCAGAACCAGTTAGTGTTTCTTGTCCAGTCCTTGTTCCTTTGTTCGTCTCTGTCCCAGTTAATGTGTTCATCCCTGTTTTCTTGTCCAGTCACCTCTCCAGTCTTTGTTCCTGTCTCCTGTCCAGTCTTCATTTGTGTCCCAGGTACTGTGCCATGTCCAGTCTCTGTTCCCATCCTCTGTCAAGTCCACTGTTCAGTCTCTGTTCTAGTCTTCAGTCTTGTCCTATGGTCCATCCATGTTCCAATGTTCAGTCTTATATCCCATCTCCAGTCCGTTGCTGTGTCCTTCCTGGCCCCTCTATTCTGTCTCTTGCTTGATGTTTTTTTGCGCCCAGGAGTTGCGCATTTAGAGGAGGGCTCCTGTCACATCCTGGCCCTGTTTCATGTCTGTCCTGTTCTGTTATTGCACTCCTGTTTGTCTCATAGACTGTATATAGCTGGACAGAGCATCGTCTCTCAAAAGTGAAGCCACCACAGGTCGGGCGCCCCCTGCTGTTCGGTTTCAGAAAGCTGTGTAACCCCACCCATCCCCATAGGTTTCAATGGCAAAACAGAACAACTTTCAATCACGTTTTTTTCTAATATACTGTAATTCTACCTCCATTATTTAAATGCAGCAGCTAGTGTAACCTCTGCTTATATTGTTAAATATTTTTATTCCCACAGAATTAGTTTTTAAAAATGTTATTCAGCTCTATTAAAAAAAAGGTGTGGTTATTGTAAAAGGGCTGGTTATGGGCGGGACCAATAGATAGAAAAAGATTTTGGCTTCATTTTCATTGAATGAATGGGAACGGCGACACGGCGTCCATCTTTTTTTACAGTCTCTGATCTCCTCCATGTGCTCTGCTGTGTGTTGTTTCACCACTTGCTTCCCCTCATGTAGCTCTGTGTGTTCCATCTGTAGCTCCGCCCCCTCGTTACCTTTTCCCAGGTGTTCTCTGTTTCCCTTCATTCCTCATGTGTGTACTTATAGCCCTGTGTTTCTCATTTCTAACTAGTCCTGGTTTTCCTAGTGTGTTGCCTGCTTCTTAGTTTTCTAGTTTTGTGTATATTTTTGGTTTCTTGTTTTGTTTTCTTTATTATTTTAAATAAAAACTCACACTTACATCCACTCTCTGCATCCTCTCTGCTAAACTGTGACAGATGGATGAATGTTAGTTGACTGTTAGTTGAGCATCGATGAGGCATCTAAAATGGACGATCCAAATAAAGTCAGGTATCACCTCCGCGGCATACCTCCGGGGGTGGGGGTTCGCGTTTTCAGGGAACCACATTCTTATAATTGGTCATCTTTTCACTGATTCAAACAGACTTTCACACATCCACACTTGTTGAACTCTCAACCGCAATTCTCTTGTGGTGAGAACATGATCTGGTCTCAATCCCAGCTATAAAATATAATCCTTTTATTTAAGTTGATAAGGTGCAGTCTGATACATTAGCCAGATAATATACTGCTATGAACAAATGTTGCTGCTGCTTTATGCGCTAAAATATGACCAAAAAAATACATGTACATGGAATATGTTTTTTAGCAGCCCTGAAACAGAGGTTCACACAACGCACTCTGCATGAATTCTGGATTTCACAGTTAAAAAGGTTAAGAACCCCTGCTCTAATAAATGTACATCCCCAAATCAGAAATGTTGGAACAGCATAGAAAGTGCAAATAATAATAATCACCTCCATCTTCTGCAGCATACACACAGCAAGATCACTGCAATTCTCAGGGTTAACCGGAATCCTGTGAGTCAATAAGAAAACACAGTTGTATACACACCTCTCTTAATATAACTCTAAATCTTTATTATATTGCATTATTATCTGAAAACAATAAGTAAGCATGCAGTGGCAGTCCTCAGGTTTAATAGTAGCCTAATGCAGAGCTCTATCCATATAGGCATTTGTGATCCTTATTTTATCTACAAAGCACAATTCTACTGTTGATTTCATGTTCAAATGCCCTCTTAAAATATATAAAACATAATGGATCTCTGTCAAACACAGGGATTTTTTTGTTGGGAGCAGTAAGAAATGGTTTCACTTGAGCTTGTGATTCAGGCTCAGTTTTTTAATGTGGAATCAGTTGTTGTCCTAAAACAGTTCTGTGTGATGGTGTTTTTTTTAGCACTGATTAAATGGATGCATAATCAGCTGTGTGTTCATGACCATCAGTAGAGGAATGAGTTAAAACCGAACACACAAATATACACACACCTCTCAGTTAATGTTTCACATTCCACACTTCCCACAATCCACCAGCTCATTAAGTCAAAGTCACAACATCCTCCTCACCTAATACTGAACCATTTCCTGTTCCTGCTCCCCCAAGTACTGATCACATTCATCTGTTCTGAACATGTAAAACATGTAAACTGAACATGTAAACTTAAAATAAATACTTTAGAGGGTTTAACTCTGATGATTGACTAGTCCAATCTAAAACGTTCCACTTCTTGCCCCTGATGAACTCTGTTGTAGTTTTGGCAGTGAGTTTTGGGTCATTATCTTTTTTTAAATAATTTTATTTCTAGTTTTTATTAAATTTTATTCCCAATTTACACGGCCAATTATCCAACCCACTTATTACGACTCCCCCTATCACTAGTGATGCTCCAACACCAGGAGGGTTAAGAAGACTAGCACACGCCTCCTCCAATACATGTGAAGTCAGACTCTGCCTCAGTCTTGTGCTGATCCACAGTGATGAGGAGAACGAGAGAGCGCCATCTACTGTACTGTACCCACCCAGAGAGAGCAAGAGAGAGCAAACTGTGCTCTCTCGGGGCTCCGGCAGCTGATGGCAAGCTGCATGACCGGGATTCAAACCGATCTTGGGTCATTATTTTGCTTTATGACTAATTCTATCTATAAAAGCTCAGTCTGTACAGATAAAACCCAAATCCCAAACTAAACATTCAGACATCAGACAATATTAATATTGTTTGAATAATTAATGTATCAGGACACACCTGTGCAACAAAACACATCTGTCATAAGAAAAAGAAAATTGGATGAGTTTAGATAACATAAAAAAACTGTTGATCAAATATTCATCCTTTAATATTAAACTCAAATGTTTTTTGTCTACAGCACAAATAAAGAGATTGGTCTTGAGTGTACCTGTTCATGCAAAATGTCACGATAAAGTTCATGTATGAATCAAAATACTCAAACTACATGTGTGTAGTGGTATGGTGAATTGTTTGCTTTATCTGCAACATTTTTAAACCAACGTTGTGTTCAGAGTAGTTGTGTTTACCTGGTACCAATGATCACATCCGAATCATTCATGTCCATTTCATTCCTTTCAAACTGTCCCCTGTGTTGCTGCAAGGCCTCCACACGACCTTCAGATTCTGTTCCCCTCTTAAACCTTTAATCAATAAAATACAGTTAGATGTGTTTACAAAGATGCAGTGGTGTGAAAAAGGATTTACCCCCTACAGATTCCTTTTGTTTTTGCTTTTTTTCATACTGATATTTTTCAGATGATCAAACAAACCTTAACATCAGACAAAGATAAATTGAGTACATTTAAAAAACACTTTTTAAATTATAATTTTATTTATTAAAGAAAAAAAAGCTCTGAGTAAAAAAGTGTTTACCCCTAAATCTAATAACTTGGTTGTTCTTCTTTTGGCGGCAACAACTGTCATCAATCTTTACTGATTACGTCTCTGTGGAGGAATCTAGTTCCACTTTTCTTTACAGAATTACAGTTTTAATTCAGACATATTGGACGATTTTCCAAAATAAACGTCTAAAACTGTTTAAGATCATCCACAGCATCTCAATCAGACTTTAACTAAACCCTCCAAAGCCTTCATTTACTTTATTAATCCATTCAGAGACGGTGAACTTGTTGTTTGTGTGATTTGGGTCATTGTCCTGCTGCAGAACCCAAGTTCTCCTGAGCTTGAGGTCAGTAAGGAACAGATGAAGGGATCTGATTCTCATTCTGGATTTTCTGGTAGAGAACAGCAGAATTCCTGGTTTCATCAATTACAGCAAGTTACCCAGCAGCCCCAGATAATCACACACACACACACATACACTACCACCACCATGTTTAACATCGTTCAGTATGATGTTTTTTTACTGAAATAATGTGTTTTATAGTTTTAAGCCATGTTGTATTTTTTTCTTATTTCTGTCTCAACCAGACATTTAGCTTTCTCTAAGTGGGTCAGTGAAGCAGTGAAGAGAACATTAGATCTTCTTGATGTCTGCTGTTCAATAACGTACCAGTTCTTGTAGATGTAGATCACAGAAGAAAGGAGTCTAAGAACTGTCAATTGCAGGAAGGGGCGCTTTATTCAGATTGTTGTTTAAAGCTAGACTCTGAGCAAAGCAGAGTCCACCAATAAGTGGTTACAGGGTAAACTGACAATGATTAAAAAAATCAAAATTACAAACACTGGAGTAATTTTGGTCGGACGGTCACTCCTGGGAAGGTTCACCAGTGTTCCAGTGTTTTTTTATTTTGTTCTTCATCAGTGAATAATAGTGAATCACTCTGGTTCTCTGGAGTCTCAAAGCTTTAGAAATAAATGACTTTATAACGTTTTATAACCAGACTGATAGATCAATAACTTTTTTTGTTTTCTGATCTGTTGTTGAGTTTCTTTAATGTGCTGCTTTTTGTTGAGATCTTTTATCTGTTACATGTTGTCAGACAGGTTTTATTATATAAGTGATTTCCTGATTCTACAGGTCTGGAATCAGTAATCAGGCCTGATTGGGGTTAGTAGTACTGTGATTAATCACAGTTAATTTATGCAGGGGCAAACACTTCTTTCACAAAATGCTAGACTGGTTTGGATTGTTTTTTCCCCTTATTATAAAGAAATACTTGTTTAAAAAGACATTTTTATATTTGCCCAGGTTGTATTTGTTTGATATTAAGGATTGTTTGATAATCTGAAAAATGCAAGTATTACACAAATGCAAAAACAAAAGAAATCTGTAAGGGGCAAATATTTTTCACACCACTGTATATTCACTTTAGAGCTAACACAAGCAGTGAAAGATCTTATATGACTGTAATGCTGTATTTTAGGTGTAAACATACCTGGGAGCGGCTCCATCACTCTGGGCTGTAGTGTGCAGGTGTTTAAAGCGACTGGCCAGTCCCTTCAGTCTGTGCAGCGAGACCACATCATCCCCCAGCCCCTCCCAATCATCCTCCTCAAGCTCTGTGGGGTTTAGCATAAGAAATAATAATAAACACTACAAATATCATATTTTTTACCTTCATAATTTACAGTTTTTCCACATTGTTTAAACACAAAATATAAAACTATGCACACAAATCTAAAAACATGAAGCTCATGTATCACACTGTGACTTTAAACTGCTAAACTCTAAACTCAATTCCACATGATCTCACTCAGATATCATCATAAATCACAGCTTTACTAATCACTAAACACAAACTGCATCATTTAGTACAGCTTCATCACCTGAGAATCACTGACCTTCAGATACATAAATAATAAATACATTTTTGTTTCCTTTTTATATGTGAACTGATTTTCCTCCTCATGATTCTCATTGTATTTACATACCGTATTTTTCGGACTATAAGGCGCACCGTATTATAAGGCGCACGATGAGTGAACGGTCTATTTTTAGTGTTAGTCCATACACAAGGCGCACTGGATTATAAGGCGCACTAAATGAAACTTTATTTATATCAGTAACAATAACTCTGAGCAATAAATCCTTCACAATATCTGTGAAAAATAACAACATCTCTGAGCAATAAATCAACAAGCACAGCAAGTACGTATTACTCCGCGACGCTCCTGACAACGGTAGCCGCAACACTCCGACAGACCATAATATTATGTTGAAGCACAGCAAGTACCGCATTACTCCGCTACGCTCCTGACAACGGTAGCCGTAGCGCTCCGACAGACCATAATATTACTATGTTGAAGCACAGCAAGTACCGTATTACTCCGCGACGCTCCTGACAACGGTAGCCGCAACGCTCCGACAGACCATAATATTATGTTGAAGCACAGCAAGTACCGCATTACTCCGCGAGGCTTCTGACTATAATAGCGTGTTGTGCCGAATTCGGTGAATAAAACGGTTTTAAAACAGAGATAAAGATTGGATAAGTTTCATTTCTGGATGAAGTGATTTCCAGCGCTGTTTGGATATAACTGTGGATTACAGGAGACTGGATTGATGGATTCTCTTTAGTCTGGACGCGTTTTGAAGGTAGGACCTGTGGCTGAGCGCGGGTGTGTGTTCGGGGGGTGGCGGCAGTGACCGGAGGTTACCCCAGGACAAAAGGAGAGCCTTTTATGGAAACATGCGCTCTGACGCAGCTCTAATTCATGAAACATACATCCTACAGTAAAAGCACAGTTCTGGAATCCGGAGAGCCAGACGGTTCGAATGGTGTATGACATGACCGCATTCGATGAAATATGGACGAACGATTAACGCAAATATGAGAGTTATGAATTATTAAAATCATAACCAAGGCATATTTCGCCCTAAATGTTTATTTTCTGAAAGGATATTCCGCTAAATAGGCTAAATAGCTCAAAAGCAGAGATTCTAAGCTTTAAAATGGTATATTGGATGTCTATATTGAACCTGTAACTGTTCATAACTATTCAGAAACACAGCCAGTTATGAAATATTAAATATTTCTGGCCCGCCGGTGGGCCAGCGCGTGTTAAGAGGTTAACTTTACTTAGAAGTGGGCGCTAAAAAGAAACAGTTTGTGCTATTACCCCAGAACGGGTGGAAAGGAAAGTTTACCGGCACCTTGTTCTGGCCACGGAGCTACAGTGGAAACTAGCTACCCTGAACCACAGCCGAGAGGCAGTACGGCAGTCAAAGGTAACCGTGCGCTAGCCCAAGAGGGGGATCTTTTTCTGGCGTGGGTGAGGAATTCTGCACAACAGAGCGCCGTGTACCACATAAAAATCGAGGTCAGTAAACACAAGCAAAATCCATACACAAGGCGCACTGCATTATAAGGCGCAATGACGATTTTTGGGAAAAAATAAGTATTTTAAGTGCGCCTTATAGCCCGAAAAATACGGTAATTGAAAATTACTGTTTTATAACCAAACTACACACAGTAAAAATGTCTTTCATTAGTGCTGCATATACATGTAGTACTGTAATGCTATATTAGGGAGGGGGGGGGGGGGTCTACACCACACCAAATACAGGTTTTCCCAGATGTTTAAACGCATTTCTAGAAACTTGGCTCAGTTTCTCTAAACTCTAAACTGAAACTGGAAATGATGAACTGCTTTGTTGAAACTCAAACACAAATCTCTATCAAAACTGATTCCTTCCACCAAAACAACAAATACAGATATTTATATACTCATCTCTTATAGCAGAGCATCAAATAAACACTGACCAGATCAATTCAGAGCTCTGTTATCAGAAGTATTTGGTTTTTGACATGTTTTTGACTTCATGAGACCACTGTACAAATTTAAATGCAGACAAGTTCATGGAAATATGTTGGATTTCTGTTCTTTATATTTATTTGGTGTAGTGTAGAACCCCCCCCCCCTCCCCCCCATATAGCATTACAGTACTACATGTATATGCAACACTAATGTAAACTGTTTATACTGTATGTTGCAAAGTCGTAATTTTCACTTATATAAGAACAATGAGAAACATGAGGAGGAAAATCAGTTCACATATAAAGAGGAAACAAAAATGTATTTATTATTTATGTATCTGAAGACCAGTGATTCTCAGGTGATGAAGCTGTACTAAATGATGCAGTTTGTGTTTAGTGATTAGTAAAGCTGTGATTTAGACTTATCTGAGTGAGAACATGTGGAATTGAGTTTAGAGTTTAGCAGTTTAAAGTCACAGTGTGATACATGAGCTTCATGTTTTTGGATTTGTGTGCGTAGTTTTATATTTTGTGTGTAAATACAACGTGGAAAAACTGTAAATATAAAGAACAGAAAGATAACATATTTCCATTGACTTGTATGGTATGTATTTGAATTTGTACAGTGGCCTCATGAAGTCAAAAACATGTCAAAAACCAAATACTTCTGATAAAAGTGCTCTGAATTGATCTGGTCAGTGTTTATTTGATGCTCTGCAGGAGATATATAGAATATAAATATCTGTGTGTGTTTTGGTGGAAGGAATCAGTTTTGTTAGAGATTTGTGGAGTTTCAACAAAATTAATAATATTCAGGGTTTTGAGAAGCTTAGCCGAGTTCCTAGAAATATGTTTTTAATATTTGGGAAAAACTGTAATATTTGACATATCAACATTTTTATTAAGAAGAAACTCAGTTATGTGGTGTTTTGTTTTTCTCTGGAGGTTTAATCTGTATACGTTCTTTTATGCCGACCTTACAGCTAATGATTTTCGAGCGTTTTTCACAGTCGTGTAGTTTATGAGCAGCATAAACTGAGACATCTTACCAAACTGTGCTGATGGGCTGAAAAGACACAGCAAGAGAGCCGACCACAGGACACAGCACCATCCCTGTGCTGTAGCCATCATCAGCTCTCCAGCTCAGCTCCACCTGTAACAGACAGAACACACCCATTTATTCAGCCTGTCACTCACCGGATCTGTCCTTTATTTAGCTAATTAAGCAAATAATTACTTTCTTTATTCATTTATTAAATGTGTGTATATATAACCCTGAGAGTTTCCTTTAGTGTTTAGAGTTAGGGTTCATAACAGTTCCATGCAGAGGCGGAAAAAGTACAGAAAATTGTAATTAATTAAAAGTACCTTTACTTTGCTAAAATTCTACTTAAGTAAAAGTAAAAGTACCCATCTAAAAATCTACTTGAGTAAAAGTAAAAAAGTACTCAATTTAAAATTTACTTTGAGTAAAAGTTACATAGTTACTTTTATTTATTTGATGTAAAAAAGTACAACAAATCATACATTAAATAATTATTAAATTAAATAATTTGGAAACTCATAGGCAGTATTTGTTAAGACCCCGTACAACATTTTTTAAGAACAAGTCGCATAGATTTCTTTAAATCAGGTATTTTTATAGTTTTACAGTTCATTCATATTTTTATCTTGTCATTGCTCTGCTTTAACTGCTATTTACATGTTTTTTAACATTAAAGCAGATTATTTAATGTTTCCAATAAAAACTTAAGGAAATATCATTAAAAACATGAAATCATAAAAAGAATGTTGTTCGGCGCATGCACAGTGCCTTAAAGAAGCACATATGGATGGGTAGCAAAACTCGACAGAACACCGGTTCCCCCGAGCACAGCTGATTCACACAGCGTCTCTCCCGCTAACCGTAATAAACACTGCTGGGAAAAGTTCAGCTGCGCTGCCATGGAGAACAAAACTCAATTTTTTTTTTAAATTCAGACAATTTGTTTTTTTTTCCCAGCATTTTTTATAGTTTGTTACTCAGTAACAGGAGTAAGAGTTTTCCAATGTAGCGAAGTAAATTACTTGTGTCAAAATGTACTTGAGTAAAAGTAAAATTACCTAATTTAAAAACTACTTTAAAAATGACAAATTACTCATCAAATCTACTCAATTACAGTAATGCGAGTAAATGTAATTAGTTACTTTCCACCTCTGGTTCCATGTACATCCTAGTTGCAATGGACTATTTCATGGAAAGTCCTGTCATCACCACCAGCTCTATAAGCGACTATTTTTAGGCCAGTTTGTGAAATCAGAAGTGCTCTATAGTGATCAAAGGTGAAATCAGTGTGATTACGAAAGTGTCCCCACATCTGGCCATCGCAAAAACCAGCACTACACCGCTTCATCCACAACGAGACGGCTTAATCAAGCAGTTTAGAGCCGTCCAAGATAGAAATTATACATTCTCATAACGTTCTGAGAACATCCTTACTGGTGAACAGGACGTTGCCTTTAACCTTCCCAGAACGTTCCTGCATCGTCACAATATTTACTTCCCTAGTTAATAAAGTTACAGGGTGTCACACCTGCCCGCACTGCACCTTTTCTTCCAAATGTTTAAACGCATTTCTAGAAACTCAGTTTCTCTAAACTCTAAACCCAAACTGAAAATGATTAACTGCTTCATTGAAACTCAAACACAAATCGATTCCTTCCACCAAAACAACAAATACAGATATTTATATACTATATATCCTGCAGAGCATCAAATAAACACTGATAAGATCAATTTAGAGCACTTTTATCAGAAGTATTTGATTGTGTTTTTGACTTCATGAGGCCACTGTACAAATTTAAATACAGACAAGTCCATGAAAATATATTGGCTTTCTGTTCTTTATATTTATTTGGTGAGGTGTAGAACCTCCACCATATAGCATTACAGTACTACATGTATATGTGACACAAATGTAAGCTGTTTTCACTTATATAAGAACAATGAGAATCATGAGGAGGAAAATCAGTTCACATATAAAGAGGAAACAAAAATGTATTTATTATTTATGTATCTGAAGGTCAGAGATTCTCAGGTGATGAAGCTGTACTAAATGATGCAGTTTGTGTTTAGTGATTAGTAAAGCTGTGATTTAGAATGATATCTGAGTGAGAACATGTGAAATTGAGTTTAGAGTTTAGCAGTTTAAAGTCACAGTGTGATACATGAGCTTCATGTTTTTAGATTTGTGTGCGTAGTTTTATATTTTGTGTTTATACAAAGTGGAAAAACTGTAAGATCCACCTCTTCTGAGAATTGAGGCTGACTCCTCCCCTCCCACACACCTATGGGAAATTACCCATCTACAGGACTATATATATTGGGACTCATGCACGGCCAAGTTGCCAGATATTTCCACATTGTGTCTTATGGACAGTGTTGGGAAGTAACGGATTACATGTAACGGCGTTACGTAATCAGATTACAAATTATAGGTAACTGTAATCCGTTACAGTTACTGCTTCAATAAATGGTAATCAGATTACAGTTACTCTGCTAAAATTAAAGGGTTACATTGCGGTACTTTCCTATTTTTGCTCTTCCAACACTGACAAAACGCAAATAACATTTTGCGGTGAAATCGCTCTGATATGACAGGGAACTGTCTGCCCCTCCTCCCGTCTCGCTGCACACACACACACACACACACAGGGAGGAGGGGCAGACAGCGGCTCCGCACACACAACGAGACGAAATTAACTGACATTTTGGTCAACGAATAAAAACGAGACGAAAATGTTTGGCAGAGACGAAATCCAATCAGAACTGATTTAGTTCTGTGAAAGGTAGGGACCAGTTAGGAAGAGATCCAATCACTGCTACTTTAGCGAAGGTGGAGATCAGTACCCGCCTCTCCTGCAGTAGCGCCGCGCGCTCAGTTACAAACCCGGGAATTAACCTGTCGATACGGAGCTCGACTGGAAGTTAACTCGACAGTGTTCAGCAAGGAGAGAGAGAGAGAGAGAGAGAGAGAGAGGGGAGAGAGAGAGAGAGAGAGGAGAGGCGATATATTTCTCCTTTGACGTCGCGAAAAACAAGATAACGTGTAAACCGCGTGGAGCGACTCCATCTCCGGTAAAAACACCACTAATCTTTCAGCTTCTGCAGACCAGAGTCCCACAGATCTCCATGCAGAGATCCGCGTTTTAATACTGATGTTATTTCATGAGCTGATGTGTTTAACTCAGCAGTGCACTAAAACACAGAACTGATACAGAACCCTAACTCATTAAGATCAGATCATCTGTTTAGTCTCACACTGGGAAAGATATAGCTAGTGTTAAAGCAGGAACAGGTCAGAAAGGAACTCAATAATATATCCAAAATAAAACAATAAAATAAGGGAATCTATGAACCCAAAAGTCTGTGTAAATTCCTTACAGCACTTTCTCATAAGTTTCTCACTTTAACTCATGAAGTCTCTCAGTACATCCTGAGAGCATCTCTACAGGACAGTGTGTGAAGGTGTGTTTTTGATCTCATTTATAGACTGTAGCTCCAGTAGGAGTGCTGGGTTACTGCTGGAGATAAAACTAGATCCTTTAAAGGCTGTTTTTGCATCTACAGCTCTGTTTAAACTATAATTTAACTATTCAGTTGTTTTATGACCTGATTTCTAGAGCAAAATTTTAAATGTAAAATATATATAATCACACACCTATAATAATAATAATATACATTAAATCATATATAAATATATTTCACATTCAAACATTAACAATATTACTCAAGTGGTTATTAAACGTTTAATTTCATATAAGTGTAGAGTTAATAATTCAAGGGAACTGATGAAAAAGCATTTACATTTACACCCTTTTACAGTTTAGTCGACTAAATTTACTGTAATTTTAGTCGACTATATTCTTATGACATTAAGTCGACTAAAACTAAGTCGACTAAATTACTAAATTGTGACTAAAACTAAATGCTATTTTCGTCACAAGACTATGACTAAGACTAAATCAAAATTTGTTGTCAAAATTAACACTGGTGGCAAACCTGCAAGTAGATAGCTTACAGTTGTTGTTACATTGTTTGGTTTTAAATTGTTTTATTATCAATTTATAGAAGTGTTTCATAAAATTGTTTGATGAAATGGTTTCATAAGTATTTTTATAGAGTGATTGAAAAGGCTGTTTTATTTGTTTATCTATTTGTTAACTGGAAAGAAAAATAAAAGAATAATATGCAATATGTGGTTGCTACATTCATTCAGGCTTAAAAAAATGACAATATTGTAAGTAATCCAAAGTAATCAGATTACGTTACTCACTTGAAGTAATGTAACTGATTACGTTACAAATTACATTTTGAGTGATGTAATCAGTAATCTGTAAGGGATTACATTTTAAAAGTAACCTTCCCAACACTGCTTATGGAGCGTTCTTGTTATCACTGTTTTCCTGGTTTTTGATCTTTTTGCTTATCCTTTACTACGATTGTTTGCCTAGCGTTTACTTTCTGTTCTTTTGGACTTTGCCTGTTTTTGCCTTGTGATTTGGATTACAGTTTTTCCACATTGTATTTACACACAAAATAGAAAACTATGCACACAAATCCAAAAACATGAAGCTCATGTATCACAATGTGCAAGGCGTGTTGCCATCGTACACCCTGTCAACAGGCCGTTTTTATGCCTTGCACACAAGTCCTTAAAATAGCAATGGACTTTTGGAATATATTAGCGGATGGGCGTGGTGGTCTGGAAATGAGGTGTGTTCAGGTAAATTTCTGTTTCTATCTTGGCGCGGAAAAACAGTGATTGATCCTGTGAAAGGACGTCGAAATCCAGCTGTCACTGGCGCCCAAAACTAAATCAGATCACCCTGCGCTCCAAAACACCCATACCATCACATCCTTACCACAGTAAAAAAAAACTTACCCAGAGCCTTCAGCAATCAACTATAAAAATAAAATATACTTAAAAATCTGCACAGGAACTATAAATAATTATTATTTATATTTATTTCTGTCAGTTACAAGGATTTATATTTCTGTTCGGTACACAGACTTAACTGTAGCTTAAAATAGCAGATATATGTATTCTTATTAATATAATTTCAACAGATGCTTATTCTCACTCAAATGCTGGAGTTTTTGAAATGGAAAATTAAAATAGAAAAGCACTTTGACTAAACATAAATTTATTTTATTTCACTTTGCTATTATTTAACTGAAATTCACTTTTATATCTGAAAATATAAAGCGCATTGTCATCCTGGCGTCTGGTGCTGCCCGTCAATTATATAAAACTTAAAACATTTGAAATACACAGAAATATAAAGCTATATGTTAGCGTCCGTTTCTTTTCACCAGGGCAAATGTATTAAATTATTAAATATATTAATTTAGCTAGTTAAAATCTCGTCCAGTGCTCGGACATATCATCAATATTAAATCCACATTTTTACTGATATTTAATTAAGAGGAATCAGGCAAAATGCGCTGCGACTCTCTCTCTCTCTCTCTCTTTCTCTCTTTCTCTCTTTTGCAGTGTGGAGCTGAATTCAGCGCGAAATAATATAAAACTCAGTTCAGTTAAATAAAAATAAGTAAGGACCTGTAAGTTAATCAAATATTGTCATATATAAAGGATAGGTTGAGGTTTTAATAAGCTGTTTCAATTTTTTGAAACTGAAACTTTTATTATTCTGCGCACTATCAGAAAGCCTGGGATTGTGTAAAAAAAAAAATGAGTTTAAATGTCAGTTTTTATTTCTATTTTTTTATCCCTTTTAAACTGTAAATGAGGGTCCCTATACAGTGTAAATAATCGATTGCTTGAATAATATTCAGTGTTGCAAACACAGTTTTTACATAAACAATAAACAGAATAAAGAATAAAATAACTTTACTCTTCTCTAAGCTGCTGGTTTATCTTCACAGCGGGAGGCGCAGTTTCCTATGTGCTCTTAAAATAGGAATGAACAGAAGTCAGCGCACATCTGCCTCTTAAAGGGGATGACTACAGACACACTGATAGGTTTATTTCACGTTACGCCCAAAACACACCCATGAATAATTAGGGGAATTAAAACACACCCTTTGCACCGTTGGAGCTGCGCAAGGCGTATTTTTCATGCCCTCACGATACCAAAGACAGAGGACACGCCCCTAAATCCAACCGCAATTACCTAGTGCTCTATAGATTGTTAAAATAGGGCCCATAATGTTAAAATTTTCTGAGACTCAACAAAAAAAAAAATTAAACGCTTAAAATAGATCACTCTGTGTTTAATACATCTATATACTATATGAGTTTCACATTTTAACTGAATTACTGAAATAAAGTAACTTTTCAATGATATTCTATTTTTTTGGAATGCACTAGTACGTAAGTGCACTCTATTTGTTAAGACAAATATACTTATTTATTTATCAGGCCAAAAAGAGGCAGAGGAGGGGCATCATTTGAGTGATCTATAGGTGCAGGTTGATTTATTTGATTATGATTATGTTGTTGCTTTCATAGCAACGGGAAAAGTACACCTTGCTCAGCTTGAAACAAAAGGCCAGAGTGTTAAGGCACCTGGTTAAAAGTTCAGAATATTAAGGCGTTTAGTAGAATTGGTAGATTTTTTCAGTATATGTCAGTAAATATCAACGCTCCTCAACTGCAATACACACTATCAACTATACATATTACGCCTGTTTTAATTTTGTTTAATTTCCTTATTATATTTTTTATTCCGCCATTTCCTTGAATACATTTCATTTTACATTTCAGCATTCATCTCATCTACATGATTTCTACACAGTGATGTTGAAAATCCAACTTACCAAATAAAGAGAATTCAGGCTGGATGAAGCTGTCTCTTTAAAAGCTGATAAGAAAAACAGCAGCGCTGCCGGAGATCTTACTCCTCTTAGGAATTCAGACCTTATGGCAGTTCTGAGGGAAGTGGGGGGGTTTATACACAGGAGAAAAAACTTTCAGTTTCAGAATTAGAGCTTTTGACGTCATTTGTAATGTTTAATGTTTGTAGGTTTAGGTTTTGACTAAGCAAAAAAATAGCGCAAAAGAGTCGGTCAATAAATTATATGTATTGTTTAAAATCCAGTTTTTAATGGAATCTGATTTTTAACATTAAATGTAGTTTTGGAGTTGAATGTGTTTTTTCCATGAAGCAGAATCACAGGAAAAGTTTCTGAACACAAAAGGTGTAACTGCTTTAAAATGGTGTTTTCAGCTTCAGTCTGTGTGGGAATGATGGTTCTTCTTAAAACAGATTTCTGTACACAGTTACTATTCATATTCAACTGTCACGTTTCCCTCTGTCTTCCAAGCTGATCCGGACTCCATTTCCCAGAATGTCACTGACACTCCTAATCATCATCACATGACCCTCACTTAGTCTCAGTCACCTGACTACTTGATTGTTTTCACCTGCTAATATGTCTATTTATACCCTCTCCTTTGTTCAGTTTCTTGCCAAGTTGTGACTAGCCACCTAGCGCTACTAGCATTCCTGTCGCTCTTGTTAGACTTTTCGTGTATTACTTTTGCTACTCTATTTTTGACTTTGAATTTTTGCCTAGCCCTTATTTGCTAAGTTGTCCGGCCTTGCATTCTTGGGTATGTACCTGTTTTTGCATTTATCCTAGTCCTGTAAATAAAGCCTCTCTCTTTTTTAGATAGATAGATAGATAGATAGATAGATAGATAGATAGATAGATAGATAGATAGATAGATACTTTATTGATCCCGAAGGAAATTTAGCAATCTTTAATCTGTGTGTGTCTGACTTCTGTCCAATCCTGACATCGACTGAACCAAGAATCCTAAAAAAAAACATTGGTTATATTGATTGCCCCTTATTAGAAATGCATTTTATTTAATAGGAAGCGCCACTAAAATGCCTCATTATGTTCAGTCAGTGTAGACTAAAGTATAACTCAGTGCTGTACTTGTGATATGATGAATACTAAAAGATTACATTATAAACATGTATTTTTGTGTTTTTATTTTTTGGGTTGTGTTGGGACTAAATGCAGGAAATCCCAACACTGTATTAAAATAACTATTACAATAAATGATTACCAAAGAAAACAACACTCTTACTGACTTTTAGTAATGCACAATGCACTTCTAGTAATGCACAATGCACTTCTAGTAATGCACAATGCACTTCTAGTAATGCACAATGCACTTCTAGTAATGCACAATGCACTTCTAGTAATGCACAATGCACTTTTAGTAATGCACAATGCACTTTTAGTAATGCACAATGCACTTTTAGTAATGCACAATGCACTTTTAGTAATGTACAATGCACTTTTAGTAATGTACAATGCACTTTTAGTAATGTACAATGCACTTTTAGTAATGCACAATGTACTTTTAGTAATGCACAATGCACTTTTAGTAATGCACAATGCACTTTTAGTAATGCACAATGCACTTTTAGTAATGCACAATGTACTTTTAGTAATGCACAATGTACTTTTAGTAATGCACAATGTACTTTTAGTAATGCACAATGTACTTTTAGTAATGCACAATGTACTTTTAGTAATGCACAATGCACTTTTAGTAATGTACAATGCACTTTTAGTAATGTACAATGCACTTTTAGTAATTCACAATGTACTTTTAGTAATTCACAATGTACTTTTAGTAATGCTCAATGCACTTTTAGTAATGCACAATGTACTTTTAGTAATGCGCAATGTACTTTTAGTAATGCGCAATGCACTTTTAGTAATGCGCAATGTACTTTTAGTAATGCGCAATGCACTTTTAGTAATGCGCAATGTACTTTTAGTAGTGCGCAATGTACTTTTAGTAATGCGCAATGCACTTCTAGTAATGCGCAATGCACTTCTAGTAATGCGCAATGCACTTCTAGTAATGCGCAATGCACTTCTAGTAATGCGCAATGCACTTCTAGTAATGCGCAATGCACTTTTAGTAATGCGCAATGCACTTTTAGTAATGCGCAATGCACTTTTAGTAATGCGCAATGTACTTTTAGTAGTGCGCAATGTACTTTTAGTAGTGCGCAATGTACTTTTAGTAATGCGCAATGTACTTTCAGTAATGCACAATGCACTTTCAGTAATGCACAATGCACTTTCAGTAATGCACAATGCACTTTCAGTAATGCACAATGCACTTTCAGTAATGCACAATGCACTTTCAGTAATGCACAATGCACTTTCAGTAATGCACAATGCACTTTTAGTAATGCACAATGCACTTTTAGTAATGCACAATGCACTTTTAGTAATGCACAATGCACTTTTAGTAATGCACAATGCACTTTTAGTAATGCACAATGCACTTTTAGTAATGCACAATGCACTTTTAGTAATGCACAATGCACTTTTAGTAATGCGCAAGTTAGTCTTATTTATTTTAGTCTCTTTTCCTATCAGCAATATTTCCTGCAGATTCATATACCACTAAGTACTGTATATTATCTATCTCAGGAACTGCTGTGATCATGTATGTTCTATATGTTGCATATCTTTGCATCTTATTCACAACACATACATTTTATTGTATCAAATCGGTACTGCAGTGTCTTGTCTGTTTAATCGTCTCTTGTCTGCAGTATTTATTATATTTATTGTATTTATTTTAGTGTTTTAGTTCTAGGTTGCACATTTGTGCATGTTTGCACTTTATGTTTGTATGTTGTATTGCCGCTCATGTTGCACTATGGTTCCGGAGGAACATGATTTTATTGCACTGTGTTCCTGTACTCAGATGTAAAGACAATAAAAGCCTCTTGCCTTGACTTGGAACTCTTATCAGATGCCCAAACCACATTATCTGTCTCCTATCCACATAAAGGAGCAGTTCAGAAAAATATATATTTTTGGTCGCGACTCATTTCTTATGACCAGAGATGAGAGTAGAACTGAAGATCAACCCATAGATTGAGAGCTTCACATTTTTACTCAGCTCTCTTTTCATCACAACTGTGCCGTAAAGATGTTATACCTCTCCTCCAGCCAATCTCACGCTCCATCGTTACCACACCCCTGCAGAATCCCCTGAGATAGCTTCAAGTGCTTCACTTAGAGCAAAGAGTAACATCCCGTCCTCACGAACCCGGGTATTTTTGTCTCAGTTTCGGTCACCAAAAAATGGTGGGACAATTTAAAAAAATGTAGTTTTTGCTGAGGAATGCCGAGAAAACGTCGGAAAGTCTAGAGACTCGCTGTTCATTTCAGCGTTTGAGTGGTAAAAACCTCAGTTTTTAAAAATATCCGGCTTTGTGTGGACGGGGCCTAAATAACCCATCTGTACTTTTCCAGTGTTATTTAAGGAGGGGAATTTTTTTGTCATCCTCAACATTTTCTGTGCATGAGTATCAGAACTGTGGACAGTTAGATGTACAATATGATCAAGTCAAGTCAAGTAGTTGTATTGTCAGTACTGCATATGTACAGGACATACAGAGAATTGAAATTACGTTACTCTCCTTCCCATTTTTACAGCATGTACAGATAATAGATATAATAAAGGAGAATGGGAGACACTATGAGTACAATACAGCAGGGACACAATAGACATACATGAGACAGAAACAAGGTGCAGTAGTGTGGGGGAGAAATAGATATATAAATATAAGTAAAAAAAAATAGATATATAATCTAAAAGAGTGGGAGACACTATATGTACAAAACAACAAGACACAATAAACATACGTAAGATGGAAGACAACAGTGCAAGTTTTTGGATTAGATAGGATTTCGCTCTTCTAACACTAACATGTTTTGAATTAAAAGTTAATATAGCTTCTAAAAATAAAGGAGGTGAGCAGAGACCTGTTCATTTGGTTGAATGTTGAATGTTTAATTTGGTCTTGAGGCATATTGCATTTACCGTGCATTCCATGTCTGAATAGGATCTGAATCTATTTTGGCCAATATACTTTCAACTAAAATTTATCCCCAGATTAAAAGCTAAACAAAGTGTATTTAATTTGAACTATTAAAGGAGCATTCAGTAGGAAATGAGAGCAAATGTGTGAAATAGCTACAGAAGTCCAATTTCAAAACTTAACAGAGTTGTTTTATCTTGTTGCAGTCAATGGAAGCCAGTTTAGGCAAATTGCTCAATTATATAATCACATTCATAACAAAACTGAGTCACTATAGAGACTGACTATCGGATTCTACTCATCACTGCAAAAATATTAATTCAATATGACACGCCTGATCCTTCGATGTGACTGAGTGCAGTTTTCTGAGTGCAGAAAAAGTATGTGAACTCTTTGGGATTATACTTGGATTTCTGCATAAATTGATCATTAAATGTGTTGTGATCTTCATCTATGTCACAACAATAGACAAACACAAAAATATACGTTAGCATGTGCCAGAGATTTCTGTATTCAGTCTTCAGTTGACACTGTAGGATTCTTCCTCACCTCATTGATCATTCTGTGCTGTGCTCTTACAGTCATCTTTACAGGACTTTACCACACCTAGAGAGAGCAGCAGCAACAGTGCTGAACTTTCTCCATTTGTAGAGCGTCTGTCTTACCGTGGACACATGAACATCAAGACTTTTAGAGGTACTTTTGTAACCCTTTCCAGCTTCATGCAAGTCAACAATTCTTGAACGCAGGTCTTCTGAGAGCCTGATCTTTTGTGTGAGGCATGATTCACATCAAGCAATCAAGCGTCTTGAGAACAGCAGATTTTAAACTGGTCTGTTGATGTTTTTATAGGGCAGGGCAGCTTTAACCAACACATCCAATCACATCCTGCCTCCAATTAGCTCTTAAAAAAGTCATTAGTCAAGGGGTTCACATACTTTTTCCACCCTCACTGTAAATGTTAACATGTTGTTTTCAATAAAATCATGCAAACATATGCTAATATTTGTGTGGTTTTAGTTTACTCAGACTGTGTTTGTCTATTGTTGTGATTTAGATGAAGATCAGAACACATTTAATGATTAATTTATACAGAAATCCAAGTAATTCCAAAGGGTTTTAAATACTTTTTCCTTGCAACTGTATGGACATTTGGACATTTATGCAAATAAAGAACAAATTGTTTCACACATTGTTTCAATACATGATGTAACATTTAATTGCCAAATAAATGACGTTGTGTATTTTACAGGACGGGTAGCAACCCTAGCCGTGGTAGCAATGAAACGGCTGATCCTCTGTTGACATTGAGTTCAGTTCACGTTAGCGTGTGTAGCATGACTGCGTTAGCCAGCATAGCCCAGATCACTATAGCTAACCTTGCTAACCTATCTGTCTCTCTCAGATACCCTCTGCCCTTTTTTCCCATTTTCTCCCCAATTTACACGGCCAATTATCCAACCCACTCACTAGGATGCCCCCTATCACTAGTGATGGGGGGCTTCACATGCTCTGATACATGTGACGTCAGACTCCGCCTCTTTTTGAGCTGCTGCTGATGCTGTAGCATTACCGAGTAGCATCACAGCGCTAACACTCAGAGGAAAGCACAGCAACTCGGTTCTGATACATCAGCTCACAGACGCCCTGTGCTGCAGACATCACCGCAGGAGTGATGTGGGGAGAGAGCGCCATCTACTGTTCCCACCCGGAGGGAGCAGGGCCAATTTTGCTCCCTCTGAGCGCCGGCAGCTTGATGGTAAAGCTGCATGAGCGGGATTCGAACCTGCGACCTCCCGCTCATTGTGGCAGCGCTTTAGTTACCTGTTCAGGAGAAAAGTAGCAGCTCTGGGTCTTGTGTCTATTTGAGCTATAAGTCTCCAACTTTCAAATTCAAAAATATTCACTCTTGTTAAATTCCTTTTTTGGTCACTAAACTGTTTTGAGACATGCTGAGGCTTTTTAGGATGTGTAGCAGCTGAGGATTAACTAAAGCAGCCCTGCTTGCTAGCTTCCATGCTGCAGCACCGACCCAGTGTTTAGCTGTTCTTAAACATTTTTATTAAACAATAGGTCTGCGCTTCTTCAGTGTTGCAGTGTTCATGAACATCATTCTGAACGGATTTCGCTCCTTTAAACAGCCTGAAATCAGACAGTTTATGCGTCGGGCTGCGGTCGGGTCGGATTTTAAAGCTCTAGTTTGACCAACACATGTTTTGAATAGTTAAATATATATTTATTGTTAGATTCAGTTTTTTTTTTTAATTTAAAAATACATTGTATTTGGAAGAGTTACAACAAACAAAAAATCTAAAGTGTGTTATTCGATCTCAAGGCAAGATAATGGGAACTTTTGGAGGCAGAAATCAGACAGTAGATGCACCTACAGCTCAGAACTGTAGTTAAACAGCTCAGTTTAAACTCTTTAACCTTAATTCAGGCTCGGGCTCGTAATGAGAGTTTACGGGTCGGACCGGGTCGGGCTCGGGTAGAGTCCAGCTGGAGATTCTGGGCCTGATGTGAACTCTAGTCCACGTGCACTTCGTCTAATCACACCTAAAGTGAGCGTTACTAACAGCTTTTAGGTGTGATGTTGTGGTTTCTCAAGTGCATCGTTTGAGGTGTATCTTTAGAAGCAGCTGTAGGCGTGATATCACACATTTATCTTATTTACATATTTCCCAAAGCAGCTTTTTTATGCACACAAAGCCTACGATTGCTTTTCTCTGAACAGCTGTGACTGAACAGTTTTTGCTGGATTTCACTGTTTTTCATTCATGGTTTTTATCACTTTTACAGCAGTTGGTGGAGAGTTTTATCCAGGGCTTTAGAGATAAATGGAGATCAGCAGCACAGACTGATCACTGTTTAATACTTACATTAAACTAAAAGCATTAAACACTAAATATAATCACAAGCATCACTGATAGCTGAACTCATTTCTCATATTTATTAAACTTTAAAACAGTTGAAAAGTTCTGGAGATTTGTCGTACTGAAGAACCTCTGATGCACTTTCAGCTGTTATAGTTGGAACATGACTTATTCCACCTTCAGGAGTGACTTATGGTTCTGATAGTCATGTGAAAAGTTAGAAAAGATACCCCTGGGTTATTACCAATCAAAAGGTAAAAAAATAGAATCAGCTGCAGCTCATCATCTGAAGATGCTAAGAACATTGTTATATCATTGTCTATTTTTGGCCTTAATGTATCAAAAGTCGTCACTGGTGTACTATCAGATGTTGATCAGGTAGACCAAGAAAAACCACAGCATTGTAAGTGCTGTAAAGTAAAACCCTAAAACTACTTTTAGTGGCATTAGAAACAACCTCCAGAGAGCAGGAATTAACAGTTCAGTTTTAATGCTCTGCGATGGATTGGTGGCCTGTCCAGGGTAATACTAACTTCCACCTGATGCCGGCTGGGATAGACTCCAGCATCATGCATCCAGCACCATGAACGCATAAAATAGTTCAGTTTTAATTGTTCTAAATGTTCTAATTACTAAAATAGTTCAGTTTTAATGCTCTACTTACTAAAAGAGCTCATTTTTAATGATATAATGCTCATGTTTTATGCTCTACTTATTGAAAATTTCAATTTTAATGCTCTATTCACTAAAAAGAGTTCAGTTTTAATTTTTCCTGACTAAAAATTTGTTTTAACGTTCTACTTGCTAAAAAAAGCCATTTTAATGTTTCACTTATTAAAACAGTTCTGTTTTAATGCTCTGCTCACTAAAAAAGTTAAGTTTTAATGCTGTACTTACTAAAATAAGCTCACGTTTAATGCTCTAGTTAATAAAAACCTCAGTTTTAATGCTTTACTTACTATAAAAACTCAGTTTTATTTGCTACTTAATAAAAAATCTGAATCTGCTCGACAGTTTTAATGTTCTACTAACGGAAAACTGTTTTAATGTTTTATTTACTAAAACAGCTCAGTTTTAATGTTCTACTTACTTAACTCTCTACCTACTAAAATACTGTGGGGTTTAAATCAGGCTCAGGCTCATAATTGCAGTTTATAATGCGGGTCGGGTCGAGCTCGGGTCGAGTCAGGCTGGATTTGTTGGGTCTGATCTAAACTGTAATATAAAAGCATCCACAGTAAATTAGTTTCTGCTTATAGATGCTTTCATGTTCCTGCATACAGAGTTCATTTAAGTAATTAGTTTTTTTTATACTAAATGAAGGAATGTTGCACACAGACAAAACACGCCTGAATCTCCTCATTAATCCAACCAAAACTCAAGATTCAAGATTCAAAGAGTTTATTGTCATGTGCACAGTTAGAAACAAATTTCCACAATAAAATTCTTTCTTGTATACCACATAAAGAATAAAGTAGAAAATATACAATAAGAAAGAAATAACTAAATATAAATAATAAATTGGTGTTAAATAAATATATTCATATATACATATGAGCTGTACAAACCACAGATGATTACATAGAAAAAAAGAGGAGGAGCCAGGACAGAGATGGGGAGGAGTCAGTGCTGAAAGGGGGAGGGGCCATACAGCACAGAATGGATATAAAAGACTGTGGAGCTGCTGCATCCAGATCATCTGCAGACGGCGGTTCTGTGAGATTCCTGAATACAGCAGCAGCTCCTGAGGAAGATTTCATCTCAACTCTGAAAATGAGCAAAGAAGGTAAGAACAGACATAATTCTCAATTAAATATCTCATCATTTATCATTTATTCTCATTACTGCATTTGAATGGAGATATCTTATTGTAAGTAAATCAAGCTCTGGGTCTGCTTATGTTATAATGTGATCTTTTTCTGTTTGAATATGGACTAAATTTTGTGCCAAAAGTTTTATACAAAAAAATAAAATCTGCAATCAAAATCAAACGGAAAAATTGTATGTTGCAAATTCAAAAGAGAAAAAAATATATATATTACAATATATTATAAGCAAATATATATTTTTAAGTATACTTGGTTACTGTAGTGTCCCTTTGAAAATTATTTCCGTTTGGATTTTGCCTTTTTTCTATTTTTGTGAATTTTCTGTGGATTTTTAAATATTTTTCTGTTAAAGTCTTTTACTTCTTGAATCTCTCGTTTGCTTCTGCTTCAGTTTTTTGCTTTTAATTTTGGCACAGTTTTTACGGGTGGGCGGGGCTTAGAAGAAGGCGTTTGCCTTGAATCTCCATTGGTCAGCTGGTTTTGGACTGACGGTTCCCTGCAGTGTTGCCACCTGGGCGATTTGTCGCTATATTTAGCGACTTTTCAGACCCTCTAGCGACTTTTAAAAAAAATCTAGCGAGTTTTTGTGGTGTTATTGGAGACGTTTGGCGACTCTGAGATGAACACGCGCCCTTCAGTTACTGACCTCCGCGCTGCAGCGGGCGCTGCCAACAGCCCTCCAAATATCGATAATATCGATACCAACGCTGGTATTGGTGTTGAGCAATACTCGTGTAAAAATATCGATATTCAAGCTTTTTTCTCTGCTGCACGCACTGACTGCTGCGCACGAGGATTCACCACAGTCTACTCTCTGGTCTCTTGCTGCACATGCGTCACATGGCTCAGCAAAGCCAGCCAAACCGCCATGCAGGTAGGCTCAGCCTGGCCCCGCCCACTCAGCTCTCCTCGAGTCACACAGGCCTCTACCTCAGGAGATTAGTGATGAGTGATATTTTTTTACACTCTGTTTATTTAAGAAAAACTTGCATTTGAATTGCACTGAAAGGAAGACAATTCCTTATTTTTTATTGTTTTTCCAAATGACAATTCTATTAAAAAAAAGAAACAAAGAAACAAAGAACTAGAAAAGATGTCTAGTGAGGGGAGAATTTTTATTTTATTTTTAATATTTTTTTATTTTATATTTAAACTTTGTTTTGTTACTGTTCCATTGTTTCTAAACAAAAAATGTTGATTGTGATACTAAAGTATTTTGTTATCACTTACAATGTTTGGTGAAATTATATCCTAGTTTTTTGGATCATTTGGATCTATAAAGCTTAAATATTAAAAAGTATCGGTCTCAGTATCGATATCGGCAATACTGGCCCTGCGTTTACTTGGTATCGGATCGATACCAAAATTCCCGGTATCGCCCACCTCTACCATTCACAGTGCAGTCTGACTGTCAGAGCACACACACACACACACACACTCACCGCTAAAGCTAAATATCTATTAAACCATTGAACAATTTGTCTATGATAGGTTTAAAAAAAAAAAAAAAACGAAAAAAAAAAAAACAAAGCTAAATACAAAGCTAAATAAAATAATAATAATAATAATAATAAAACAAAGCTAAATATCTATTGAACCATTCAACAATATGTCTATGATGGGTTTAAAAATAAAGAAAACTTAAGAAAACGTAAAAAAAAAAAAAAAAATAAAATAAAACAAACTAAAAAAAAAAAAAAAAAAAAAGTAGAATAACAGTTCCGGCTAACTGCTGCTCTTATAATAACATTTAAGAACATGGCAAAAAACTAATTTATTTAATTCACATAAAAATGAAGTTTTTGTAAAAAAAAAAAAGTGACGTCCTATTTAAAAAACAGAAGTTGTTCATTTGTAACATTTCTAAGATATTTATGGTGTTTTTTACTAACTTTTTTTTCCAGCTTCAAAAACATGTTATGCAAATTAGACAATGATGTCAATTAGCGACTTCTAGCGACTTTTAGGACAGCCAATAGACTACTTTCCTTACTGAGGAGTTGGCAACACTGGTTCCCTGAACCCTAGTCTGAGACTGACCACGCCCCCAAACTCCCCGTTCTTCCAAACACGGAGTGAACAGCTTCCAGCAAACAGCAGCAGCAGATACTTTTACAATTACATTTCATACAAACGTTCTGTTAAATGTTCTATTTATTCTCTAAGCACGTGTTTCACCCCAAAAATCACTTTAGCGAAGTGTGCTAAATATTCACTCGCAGAGTATGATAGTTACCTAGTCAGTGAATTAGCAGGTTAGCTAGTTACCTAGTTAGTAAGCTAGTGAGTTATCTAGTCAGTGAATTAGCGGGTTAGCTAGTTACCTGGTTAGTAAACTAGTCAGTTATCTAGTCAGTGAATTAGCAGGTTAGCTAGTTACCTAGTTAGTAAGCTAGTGAGTTATCTAGTCAGTGAATTAGCGGGTTACCTAGTTACCCAGTTAGTATGCTAGTGAGTTATCTAGTCAGTGAATTAGAGGGTTAGCTAGTTACCTAGTTAGTGAGTTATCTAGTCAGTGAATTAGCGGGTTAGCTAGTTACCTGGTTAGTAAGGTAGTGAGTTATCTAGTCAGTGAATTAGCGGGTTAGCTAGTTACCTAGTTAGTAAGCTAGTGAGTTATCTAGTCAGTGAATTAGCGGGTTAGCTAGTTACCTAGTTAGGAAGCTAGTGAGTTATCTAGTCAGTGAATTAGCAGGTTAGCTAGTTACCTGGTTAGTAAGCTAGTGCGTTATCTAGTCAGCGAATTAGCGGGTTAGCTAGTTACCTGGTTAGTAAGGTAGTGAGTTATCTAGTCAGCGAATTAGCGGGTTAGCTAGTTACCTGGTTAGTAAGGTAGTGAGTTATCTAGTCAGCGAATTAGCGGGTTAGCTAGTTACCTGGTTAGTAAGGTAGTGAGTTATCTAGTCAGTGAATTAGCGGGTTAGCTAGTTACCTGGTTAGTAAGGTAGTGAGTTATCTAGTCAGTGAATTAGCGGGTTAGCTAGTTACCTGGTTAGGAAGCTAGTGAGTTATCTAGTCAGTGAATTAGCAGGTTAGCTAGTTACCTGGTTAGTAAGCTAGTGAGTTATCTAGTCAGTGAATTAGCGGGTTAGCTAGTTACCTGGTTAGTAAGGTAGTGAGTTATCTAGTCAGTGAATTAGCGGGTTACCTAGTTACCCAGTTAGTATGCTAGTGAGTTATCTAGTCAGTGAATTAGAGGGTTAGCTAGTTACCTAGATAGTGAGTTATCTAGTCAGTGAATTAGCGGGTTAGCTAGTTACCTAGTTAGGAAGCTAGTGAGTTATCTAGTCAGTGAATTAGCAGGTTAGCTAGTTACCTGGTTAGTAAGCTAGTGCGTTATCTAGTCAGCGAATTAGCGGGTTAGCTGGTTACCTGGTTAGTAAGGTAGTGAGTTATCTAGTCAGCGAATTAGTGGGTTAGCTAGTTACCTGGTTAGTAAGGTAGTGAGTTATCTAGTCAGCGAATTAGCGGGTTAGCTAGTTACCTTGTTAGTAAGCTAGTGAGTTATCTAGTCAGCGAATTAGCGGGTTAGCTAGTTACCTAGTTAGTAAGCTAGTGAGTTATCTAGTCAGTGAATTAGCAGGTTAGCTAGTTACCTGGTTAGTAAGCTAGTGCGTTATCTAGTCAGCGAATTAGCGGGTTAGCTGGTTACCTGGTTAGTAAGCTAGTGCGTTATCTAGTCAGCGAATTAGCGGGTTAGCTAGTTACCTGGTTAGTAAGGTAGTGAGTTATCTAGTCAGTGAATTAGCGGGTTAGCTAGTTACCTGGTTAGTAAGGTAGTGAGTTATCTAGTCAGTGAATTAGCGGGTTAGCTAGTTACCTGGTTAGTAAGGTAGTGAGTTATCTAGTCAGTGAATTAGCGGGTTAGCTAGTTACCTAGTTAGTAAGCTAGTGAGTTATCTAGTCAGTGAATTAGCAGGTTAGCTAGTTACCTTGTTAGTAAGCTAGTGAGTTATCTAGTCAGTGAATTACCGGGTTAGCTAGTTACCTAGTTAGGAAGCTAGTGAGTTATCTAGTCAGTGAATTAGCAGGTTAGCTAGTTACCTGGTTAGTAAGCTAGTGAGTTATCTAGTCAGTGAATTAGCGGGTTAGCTAGTTACCTGGTTAGTAAGGTAGTAAGTTATCTAGTCAGTGAATTAGCGGGTTAGCTAGTTACCTGGTTAGTAAGGTAGTGAGTTATCTAGTCAGTGAATTAGCGGGTTAGCTAGTTACCTGGTTAGTAAGGTAGTGAGTTATCTAGTCAGTGAATTAGCGGGTTAGCTAGTTACCTAGTTAGTAAGCTAGTGAGTTATCTAGTCAGTGAATTAGCGGGTTAGTTAGTTACCTGGTTAGTAAGCTAGTGAGTTATCTAGTCAGTGAATTAGCGGGTTAGCTAGTTACCTAGTTAGTAAGCTAGTGAGTTATCTAGTCAGTGAATTAGCAGGTTAGCTTGTTACCTGGTTAGTAAACTAGTGAGTTATCTAGTTAGTGAATTAGCAGGTTAGCTAGTTACCTAGTTAGTAAGCTAGTGAGTTATCTAGTCAGTGAATTAGCGGGTTAGCTAGTGACCTGGTTAGTAAGCTAGTGAGTTATCTAGTCAGTGAATTAGCAGGTTAGCTAGTTACCTAGTTAGTAAGCTAGTGAGTTATCTAGTCAGTGAATTAGCAGGTTAGCTAGTTACCTAGTTAGTAAGCTAGTGAGTTATCTAGTCAGTGAATTAGCAGGTTAGCTAGTTACCTTGTTAGTAAGCTAGTGAGTTATCTAGTCAGTGAATTAGCGGGTTAGCTAGTTACCTAGTTAGTAAGCTAGTGAGTTATCTAGTCAGTGAATTAGCGGGTTAGCTAGTTACCTGGTTAGTAAGCTAGTGAGTTATCTAGTCAGTGAATTAGCGGGTTAGCTAGTTACCTAGTTAGTAAGCTAGTGAGTTATATAGTCAGTGAATTAGCGGGTTAGCTAGTTACCTGGTTAGTAAGGTAGTGAGTTATCTAGTCAGTGAATTAGCGGGTTAGCTAGTTACCTGGTTAGTAAGGTAGTGAGTTATCTAGTCAGTGAATTAGAGGGTTAGCTAGTTACCTAGTTAGTAAGCTAGTGAGTTATCTAGTCAGTGAATTAGCAGGTTAGCTTGTTACCTGGTTAGTAAACTAGTGAGTTATCTAGTCAGTGAATTAGCAGGTTAGCTAGTTACCTAGTTAGTAAGCTAGTGAGTTATCTAGTCAGTGAATTAGCAGGTTAGCTTGTTACCTGGTTAGTAAACTAGTGAGTTATCTAGTCAGTGAATTAGCAGGTTAGCTAGTTACCTAGTTAGTAAGCTAGTGAGTTATCTAGTCAGTGAATTAGCGGGTTAGCTAGTGACCTGGTTAGTAAGGTAGTGAGTTATCTAGTCAGTGAATTAGCGGGTTAGCTAGTTACCTAGTTAGTAAGCTAGTGAGTTATCTAGTCAGTGAATTAGCAGGTTAGCTTGTTACCTGGTTAGTAAGCTAGTGAGTTATCTAGTCAGTGAATTAGCAGGTTAGCTAGTTACCTGGTTAGTAAGCTAGTGAGTTATCTAGTCAGTGAATTAGCAGGTTAGCTAGTTACCTAGTTTGTAAGCTAGTGTGTTATCTAGTCAGTGAATTAGCGGGTTAGCTAGTTACCTGGTTAGTAAGCTAGTGAGTTATCTAGTCAGTGAATTAGCGGGTTAGCTAGTTACCTAGTTAGTAACCTAGTGAGTTATCTAGTCAGTGAATTAGCGGGTTAGCTAGTTACCTGGTTAGTAAGGTAGTGAGTTATCTAGTCAGTGAATTAGCGGGTTAGCTAGTTACCTAGTTAGTAAGCTAGTGAGTTATCTAGTCAGTGAATTAGCGGGTTAGCTAGTTACCTAGTTAGTAAGCTAGTGAGTTATCTAGTCAGTGAATTAGCAGGTTAGCTTGTTACCTGGTTAGTAAACTAGTGAGTTATCTAGTCAGTGAATTAGCAGGTTAGCTAGTTACCTAGTTAGTAAGCTAGTGAGTTATCTAGTCAGTGAATTAGCGGGTTAGCTAGTGACCTGGTTAGTAAGGTAGTGAGTTATCTAGTCAGTGAATTAGCGGGTTAGCTAGTTACCTAGTTAGTAAGCTAGTGAGTTATCTAGTCAGTGAATTAGCAGGTTAGCTTGTTACCTGGTTAGTAAGCTAGTGAGTTATCTAGTCAGTGAATTAGCAGGTTAGCTAGTTACCTGGTTAGTAAGCTAGTGAGTTATCTAGTCAGTGAATTAGCAGGTTAGCTAGTTACCTAGTTTGTAAGCTAGTGTGTTATCTAGTCAGTGAATTAGCGGGTTAGCTAGTTACCTGGTTAGTAAGCTAGTGAGTTATCTAGTCAGTGAATTAGCAGGTTAGCTTGTTACCTGGTTAGTAAGCTAGTGAGTTATCTAGTCAGTGAATTAGCAGGTTAGCTAGTTACCTAGTTTGTAAGCTAGTGAGTTATCTAGTCAGTGAATTAGCAGGTTAGCTAGTTACCTAGTTTGTAAGCTAGTGTGTTATCTAGTCAGTGCATTAGCAGGTTAGCTAGTTAGTAAGCTAGTGAGTTATCTAGTCAGTGAATTAGCAGGTTAGCTAGTTACCTGGTTAGTAAGCTAGTGAGTTATCTAGTGAGTGAATTATTAAGTTAGCTAATAACCAATAAAATATCGAACTATAAGATATTGGGTTTGAAGCCCTTAAAACACTAAAGCACTTTTACATTTTATATTTATTCCATTTATCTGGAGAGATTTCAAAGTCAAGGTCCAGAGTAAAGTAACCAACTATATTTAAAAATATATATTTGCTTTATATTTTTTCTCTTTTAAATTTGCAACATACAATTTTTCCTTTTGATTTTTAACATTTTGATTGCATTTTTTTTTTTTACGTAAAACTTTTGGCACTTTTGGAGGAGAGGGAAAATGATCACAGTCGATGTCAGAAACTCATAAATGGTTACAGTATTTTACTTATTGAGGTTATTTCAGCCAAACAACTGTTACTGTATATAACAACGATCTGAGAAGAAACTGGCATCTTATCTCATAGCAAGCCCAGGACTCGTAGCTTCTCCTCCTTCTCCTTAGGAACAATAGGAAGAATATCAAATAAAAAATAATAAAATACCTGCTAGTACAAAGGATAAAAATGATTTTCATCATTTAATACATCGTAAACCTTACAGCGATTTAGTGATTAACGGCTAAAATATTCATGAAGAAAGATGAAAAATGACTAGTGATCAATGTCTGTGCAAGATTTAAAAACATATACAGCTCTGGAAAAATGAAAAGATCACTTCAGTTTCTGTATCAGTCTCTCTGATTTTGCTATTTATAGGTTTATGTTTGAATAAAATTAACATTGTTTTCAGAAAATGAGAAATGGCTGAAATAACAAAAAAAAAGATGCAGAGCTTTCAGACCTCAAATAATGCAAATATAACAAGTTCATATTCATAAAGAGAGTTCAGAAATTGTGGAATAACCCTGTTTTTTAATCACATTTTTTTTTGCAGCTAGACATCATGTTCTCCTCCTCCACCAGTCTTACACACTGCTTTTGGATAACTTTATGCTGCTTTACTCCTGGTGCAAAAATTCAAGCAGTTCAGTTTGGTGGTTTGATGATCCATAGATCATCCATTTTCCTCTTGATTATATTCGGCCCCGATATCGATATTGTATCGGATCGGCCCCATCTCTACTAAAAATGATGAGTTTCTTTAATTTTACCAAATTGAAAATAATCAAGAATTCTGATTCAAGAATGATATTCCTCTGGAATATAATCAAGAGGAAGATGGATGATCACAAACCACCAAACCACCAAACTGAACTGCTTGAATTTTTGAATCAAAGTTATCCAAAAGCAGTGTGTAAGACTGGTGGAGGAGAACATGATGCCAAGATGCATAAAAAAGCTGTGATTAAAAACCAACCAGGATTATTCCACCAAATATTGATTTCTGAACTCTTAAAACTTTATGAATATAACATAGTTTTCTTTGTATTATTTGAGATGACAATATTTTCATTTTTAATTTGGGAGAAATGTTGTTCATTTTACTCAAACATAAACCTATAAATAGCAAAATCACAGAAAGTGATTCTCCTCATTTTTTTCAGAGCTGTATGTACAGTAGATTAAGGTCAGGGCATGAGGCTCTGTGCTAAAATGTGTATTTTCTGACAAATCTGTAAAGCTTTTGTAAAACCCTGGACTGTATGAAAATTATACAATTTGAACTAAATGATGTTTGTTTTTTCTTTGGAATAATTGGAACAATGACTTTTTCTGACGTGACGATATAAATGTGAAACTTAAAAGATGCAAAAGTGAAAAGTCTAAATGATGTTTTGAACATAATTTTCAGCCAATAAATTGTCTTTCCTGTTTTAACATGATTCTCCTTATGTTCATTATTTACATTCAGATACTTACATTACCTGGTGGTGTGTTTTATTTATAAACTGTTACAAAGAGAAAAATCCAGAGCAAATGAGATATTGAGACCAATGCTTTTCAGGAATGAAGGAACCACTGAAGCTGGTGTTGCTGGGCCCCCAGGGTATGGGCAAGAGCTCAACTGGTAACACCATCCTGGGCGGTGATGTCTTTCCTTCTGGGGTCGGCATGTCTGACACGATGCGGAGTTCGTGTGGAAAAATGGGAAAGGTGGACGGGAGAGAGGTGATGGTGGTGGACACTCCGGCCATGTATAAGAGTGGTCTCAGCGATACTGTGCTGAAAGAAGAGCTGAAGAACGCCCTGATCTTCTGTGATCCAGGACCCCATGTCTTTCTCTTTGTCGTTGCCCTGGGATCTTTCTCAGAGAAGCATGGTGAGATACTGAAAAAAGTGAATAAGACGTTGTGCTCAGATGTTAGCTCCTTCTCCATGGTGCTCTTCACTCATGGTGACAAGCTGAAGCAACGAGAAAAGGTAGATCATATTATTGAAATGGATCCGGGCTTGAAGGAACTGATTGAGAGTTGTGGGGGGCGTTACAAGGTGTTCAATAATGAAGACAAGGAAAAGAATCAGGTCGAAGAGCTTCTAGTTCAGATTGATGATGACATGAAGAAGAGAAGCCCTGAGAATATGTTTTTCACCAAGAACTATCACCTATCACCAATAACTACGTCATGCAAACCGTAGAGTCGGTTGTGGGCCTGTTCTGAAGAGGTTTTAGAGAGAGGGCGATCACTGTGGGGAATTGTACGGGGAAATTTGAGCACAGTGAATGTAACCAGGTCTATTTGTGGGTACTGGGTAGGTCTCAGGGTAGTGGTTGAGTCTTGGAATGGTTGAGATGACATCGTTAGGTACTTCTTCCCCTACACTCCTTTTACAGTATATATATGCTTCCATTCCCTTATATCATTAAGCAATGCGACATCAGTTATCATCAACATGCAGATGATACGCTCAGCTTAGATTTTTTAGGGAGAACTTTTGTTGTATTAAAACCAAATAACATTTGGTAAAATCCAACCAACACTCTTCAGACTGGGTGATACGGGGCATAATTTACCCTGATAAACAGTGTTGGGCACGTTACTACCTGTGCTACTCACAGGTAAATGTTCTCCTGTTTCTCTTTCATCTGCCTCGCGCGCATATTGTAATCCCATACATAGTTCTGCAGTTTCTCAGTGTTTTCTGTCGTATTTTGCGGCGCGAGCGCTTTACACACGGACCACGGAGTGCCGCACGCTGCTGCTGCTGTGCCGAATCCGACTCCCTGCTGAATCTGACTCCGCTTCGCAAACAGAATCGGCACAACACTGCCCGCTGTACAACGGCGCTTATAAATAAATTAAACACCAAAATGAGGGTATTCTATCAGTAATTTCAGTTCGTTTTAGTTTTATAAACACAAAATACAGTTCGAGATAGTTATGTTTTTTTCCTTTTAATTACCGTTTTTATCAGATTCAGTTTACACAAATGTTTTTTCACTTTCAGTTTTCGCTATTTCGTTCGCTTTAGTGAACAATAATAATTGGTTACGTAGCAACATTGTGATTATCACACCAGAGCTTTATATAAAATAAAAATAGGAGCCTGATTTCGGGTCGGTCCTCAGGTCAGGTCGGGTTCGGGCAGAGAATCTAAGCTCTAAAAGAGAAAGCAGCAGCACCACAAAAACCGGAGCAGCTAAAAAAGAGCTTAACGTCCTTAATTCGGAACTTGGGCTGTCCACGGCAATCACTGAATTGATTAGAGCACGCAAATCATCACAATTGTGCCTCACTTCACCACGCCAACCCACCTAAACCTACAGGCACAGCGGCCAGAAGCTCAAGTTCACCGGAAAGAGGAGGGGTTAACCAGGGCAAAGCGAAGTTAAAACAAAAAAAAGTTCATAGAGCGGCTAAAGTAACGTGCAGTAACGGGGTGTGGGAAATGGTAACGGCGTTATAGTTACAGTCAGAGTAATTAGTTAGATTACTCCTTACTGAAAAAAAGTAACTGCGTTACCGTTCATTTTAACGCCGTTACTCCCAAAAATCACTTTTTACACCGTTATCCAGCTCAAAGTAGCTCCACACCTCCTTACTAGAATCCGAGAGGAGAGCTCTGACATTTAAAACGAGGCATTAATAACTTAAAAAGTGCAGAATAAGATTATTATTATGTGCGCCGCTATATTTGTAGTGATCATGTCATAGACATATATACATATATATATATATATATATATATATATATATATATATATATATATATATATATATATATATATATATATACCCGCATAGCTTAGCAGCCGGCGCCAGGAGGCAGACTATGCAGAGTCTATGTATATATGTCTATGTATGTCATTATCAGTACAGTGATGGCGGCGCTCGGAGCTGAAGCTAGTAGTGTTATAGGATGTAAACAGTGGTGTTTAATCAGCTTCTTCTGCACTTTTTAAGTTATTAATGCCTCATTTTAAATATCAGATTCTCTCTGGATTCTAGTAAGGAGGTGTGGAGCTACTTTAAGCTGGATAACGGTGTAAAAAGTGATTTATCAGGGTAAATTATGCCCCGTATCTCCCAGTCTGAAGGGTGTTTGGACAAACTGTTAAAATTTGTGCTATTCATCAAAGATAAGAACTTTTTATCATGTTTTACTACAACAAAAGTACATTTTACACCAGCGTTCTCCTTTAAGCTTTAGAATATTTTACTAAGTAGTAATTTTTTATGTTTTATGCTAGCTCAAGTTTTCATTACAGATTATTTAAACTTTATTCAACCTTTTTGCTACATCTTTTAAAAAGTAAATTCTACTTATTAGCTTATTGAATTGGTTTACAGTGTATCTGCAGCGAGTGCAGAGCGATCATATTATACCTGCTCAGTCTGCGCTACTGCTCTGATTAGCTTTTAGTGATACAGTAGATTTTAAGGTGGTGGTTTTAAATGTTTTTATGGCCTCTCTCTCCTTTATTTTAGTGATGTGATTGTACGGTGTGTTCTGGTCAGGGCTCTCAGGTCTTTCCACTGTAATCTGCTGAGATTTTGAGAGGCTGCTTTTAGCCAGTTCGACCCAAAGCTTTAGAAAGTTCTTCCTGAGGAGCTTCGAGCCGTTTTATCTTTCAGCACTTTTAACCCTTAGAAACCCAGTGATGCATTGTTTATACAGCTTAATTATTTAGAAATGCATCAAAGCACAGGGGACACTGGGGTATGCAACAAATCTCATGACCTCAACAAAAAAAAACATAAAAAAAAAAAAAAACTTTACTTCTTTACTTCTAGTGCTTCTAAAATATTTATACGAGGCATGAAATCAAATAGCATTTGAATAAACCCAGTAGCATCCAGATTGACCAAATTACTTAAACTCTTTGCTTGCTATGACAGTCAAGAGGCGGGAATATCAAAAGAAAAAAGTTAAAATAAATAAAAATAAAAACAGGTGCTGGGTTAACGTTCGTCAAATGAAAACATGATCAATTCCATGTAGATTTACAAATTCTGGAAGCATTTACATTTCAAATTATCATTTTTGAGCAGCTCAATGTGTTTCTCTCCTAAAATAACTGTTTATAACAAGTGAAACAGGAACTAAAAATATAAATAAAACTGAGTAAAAACACAACAGAAAATAGGCTGGGGTTCAAATAAAATGAGCCTTAAAACATTTTTTCTTAAAAGAGCATTTTCATAGGAGTATTTTTTTTATGTTTACATGTCTCTTATCTTATCCTCTCTAAAAAAAATAATTAATGTGCAATTTTTGCAATATTTTATAATGACTGCAAATTTTTGTTTTCTTAGTTTTCTGATCTATTTATTCTCACTCTAGTCACTTTATTTTTTTTGTTCTTGTAGTTTTGTTTTCTCAGTTCTGTTTTTTTTTTGTTTTAGGTTATCCTACCTCTGTTTTCTGTTTTTTTTTTAGTTTACTCTGTTTTGTTTATTTAATCTTTATCTGCTCCTACAGTCAGTGTGGAGCTTCTTTCACCTTCATTATTTTCTGTACTGAACCTTTTTGAATAATTTCACACAACAGCAAAGTGTGTCATTAAATTCCTGTTCTAATAATCTACTGTTAATTTAACTTTTATGCTGCTTTGAAATGATAATAATGATAATACGCGTGTCTGTAAGTGAAGCATGCTGAAGTAAAGTCAGAAATCTTCTAAATATATATATTTTTATCTTATAGTGATAAAACATTGTGTGCATTGTGATGCTTTTTTGTTTAGTAGATATGTAGCAATATACATGTAGCAGTGTAACGGAAACCCAAAATATAGCTAAAATAAATTCCTTAAAGACAATATTGTTTGATTTTTTACGTCACATTCATACAACAGTTCAGTGTGTAAGTTTTGGCATTGTATAAAATTGTGTCACTGTATATCAGAGAAGGCAGACAGGAAGACGTAAGTGCAGGTAAAGAAATATTTATTATAAATAAACAAACAAAGAAACAAACGAGAGACGAGGAGAATAAACTAGGAACTAAAACAAGACAGAAATAAACAAAAAATAAACAAGAAATAAACAAGAATAAAGAAGAATAAACAAAAAAATAAGAAGAAATAAACAAGAATAAACAAAAAAATAAGAAGAAATAAACAAGAAATAAACAAGGAGTAACAAGAAATAAACAAGAAATAAGAATAAATAAACAAGAAATAAACAAGAATAAACAAGAAATAAACAAGGAGTAACAAGAAATAAACAAGAAATAAACAAGGATTAACAGGAAAATAAACTGTGGAACAGGAAATAAAACGCAGGATAGACAAAACAACAGAGATTAGTGCAAAGACCAACAAAGAAACAGTGAAACACCAGGACTATATATATATATATATATATATATATATATATATATATATATATATATATATATATATATATATATATATATATACAGAAAACACACACACGAAACTACGCACACCTGGGCAGGTAACGAGGGGGGCGGAGTTACAAATGAGACAAGAGGAGAGAATATGTGAATGGAATAGTATCCAGTTATCCCCAGTTGCAAAAACTAACTTCAGAATCCAGGGAAGAGCTCAGAGTATTAATACAAATACAGCCAAGCTAACAGTGATATCTGCATTAGCATTAGCATTAGCATCCCCAACACAGAGTCTGCTTAAAGTAATATTTCAGTAAAAACTTAATAATAAAAACAACTTTAAGAACACATCCTGGATCCTGGATGAGATGGGAAGAGATTCTCCTGAAAGAAAGAAAAGAAAAGCCCAACAGATACGAGTGATTTTACTGCACATCTCACATTAAATCATCATTAAAAAACATCCAAACATCTTAATCTGTCAGTAGAGAAAACAAACCTCTGAATTGATTCACTGCATGAATATTAGGGAATCTGTAGGAAAAAAAGGCTTGAATTTATTTAACTAAAATCAAAATCTTACTTCTTAAAATGTAAATTAGTATTAATTAATATGAATAAAATTAGTAGTATTAATATGTATTAAATCCGTCTCCTGAGGCTCTTAAAAATATTACACACAGTAAATACGATTTTGCTTCTATTTTCACACATTGCATTTTGCATTGCACAAACAAAAACATTGTTTGTAAACATATATTGAAATATATGTTACCTTAAAAAACGGCATAAATTTAGTAGCTAAAAAGGATTTATGATAAATAAGCTAAAGAAAAGAGAAATGCTAATTAAGAAGTAAGACACAGGGGTGTGTGATTTTGTGTTTTTAACATATTGTCTCTATCATGGGAGACCTGTTCTAAAGTGGAGTGTGAGGTTAAACCTGATTTACTTAAGGATATATATATTTATCTACAAATACCGATATACACATCTATAACTTACAGAAAGACTACACACCCCAGTATTACTTTATAAACTAAAATAATGTTTATATATCTTACATTTTAGCTTCAACCATATGTATTAAAGCAAAAAATTAAATGTTCCTGATGTGTAATAATGTGTAAAGGGATTTGGTTAATTTCTGAGTGAGAATCGCTGCTTTTCTTCAAAATTAAGAAAAAATGTTTTATATATATATATATATATATATATATATATATATATATATATATATATATATATATATATATAAATAATATGGTCAGTTAATGAGGCTGTAACGCGGGACCAGACGGGAGGCGGACGTAAAAGCGGGTAAGACAGACTTTAATGAATAATAAGTAAACAAACAAACAAGGGAATAACGAATAAATCAATATACATAAACAAACAGGGAAAACCAACAAAGAGCTAAGCTAAACAGAAAGTGACTAAACAGGGCTAGGGAAAATATATAAAGGATTAAATACGTAAATATGTACAAAATAAACAAAGAAACAAACAGGAAATAAACGTAACTAGAAATAACAAGAGCGTGAAAATACGAATAACCAAGAAACGAGAAATAAGCTATAAGTAAACGTGGCGAGACAGACAACACGGGAAGGTGCAAAGACCGACAGCAAACGTAGACTAACAGGTACTATTTATACTAAACATGAAACAATGAACACCTGGGGAAACAGGTAACGAGGGGCGGAGCTACAAGTATACACACGTGACGGAAAATTACAGGAGAAACACAGGGGAACAGAGCGAAACCGTAACAGAAGCCCCTTCCTAAACGCGCAGCTCCCGAGGCGCGTAAAAACGAACCCCGGGGGCCGGCGGCGGGAAGGGGCCGGGAAAAACAAGAGACGAGACCTTGGATTTGACATGAGGCAAAACAGGAGATTGGACAGAAGACTTGACAGAAGACTGGACCTTGGACATGAACGGAGACTGGACATTAGACTGTACACTGGACGAAACAGGAGACTGGACAGGGGTCGTTGACTGGACATGGGGCTTTACAGGTGACTGAACTGGACTGGACAAGGGAACAGGGACAAAAACATTAACCGGGACAGACACGAACACGGTCACAGGGGCAGATACACAGAAACCAGACAAGACAGGAACAGGAACACAGACCGACACAGGAACCAGAACAGGGAGCGACAGGGGTACAAAATAAACTTGGGGATGCCCAGGACTGGCTAAAGTCTGTGGTGTGGTCCGTGGGGCCAGCCTGGGCACAGTTCTAGGGCTGAGGTCCGGGGGCCTTGGGGCAGACCTGGGTAGACGGGGCTTAGGGCAAAACTTAGTCCTGGGTGCAGGAATTGGTGTGGGTGTGGTGACGGGCCTCGCTGGCGGCGCAACGACTTGGGCAGGCGCGGCGGCGGGCACCGCTGGCACAGGAAAATTGGCGGTGGCGGGCACCGCTGGCACAGGAACATTGGCAGTGGGCACCACTGGCACAGGAACATTGGCGGTGGCGGGCACCGCTGGCACAGGAACATTGGCGGTGGCGGGCACCGCTGGCACAGGAACATTGGTGGTGGGCACCGCTGGCACAGGAACAGGAGCGGACTTGGAGACTTGGGTTGTAGGAGATTGCATGGAGATCAGGGCTGCTGAAGAAAGCACAGAGACTTGAGCTGAACTCACCGCAGCGTATGCAGGTTCCGGGGCGGCAGGAGTAGTGGAGTGTAGCGCCGTTGCCAAGGGAACCGCGGAGCGGAGAGCTGCTGCTGCCGCGAGTGACTCGAAAACGCGGACTGGATCAGCTGATTTGCCGGACGAATCTGGTGTAGGAAGCGCGGCGCCGCCGGTAGAGTCCAGCGCAGGGGAAGTGTCGGAGCGCGGCTGTGTGGCCGCCGTGGAAGCTGGATCTGCAGCCCTCGGAGAGGTGAGCGCCGTTGCAGCCGGAGAGGAGAGCGCTGGAGCAGCCGAAGAGGAGAGCGTCGTGGTAGCAGGGGATGCTAACTGAGTTAGCCGCGCCGCCGAATAGAAGGCTGGAGCAGCAGCCGCAGGAAAAGCTAGCAGGTTAGCCGCTGAAGCTGAGGAGATGCTGAAACGGAGCGCGCCATAGGAGGCGGGCGGACAGAAGACGGCGTCTTGAGGACCGGCGCTGCTGGAGATCGGTTCGGGGCGAGGGATGCCTCCTCCAGGAGATCGAGTGGACTTCGGAAAGCCGGGTGCAGAACAGATCCCGGAGGAAGCGGCAAGCGGGCTCGCGTCGGAGGGTAATCCTCATCCTCCGAACTAGACGCGGCAGCTACATAGTTCCAAAAGTCCTCATCGCCAGCGTCTCTGACCACCTCGTCTCCCCCGTGGTTCAAAGCAAGGCCCATAGCCCCAACTGTGATGCCCCCCCAAGAAAATCCTCCAGAATTCGAGATCCCTTAGAGCGACTAGACCGAGGCCCTCTCCGGCCTCGAGGCCTCGGATTTTCCTGCGCCGGGATCCCGAAAGGGGGGCGGCGGATTGGCCGGCCCGGACCTCGAAAGAAATCCACCCGCTACGTCCATAATTAAAGGTCGGTCTTTATGTAACGCGGGACCAGACGGGAGGCGGACTTAAAAGCGGGTAAGACAGACTTTAATGAATAATAAGTAAACAAACAAACAAACAAGGGAATAACGAATAAATCAATATACATAAACAAATACACACACGTGACGGAAAATTACAGGAGAAACACAGGGGAACAGAGCGAGACCGTAACAGAGGCAATTCAGTGCTTTACAGAAAGATTTAAGACTCAATTCAGAACAAGTTTAAAAAAGAAGGTTATCAGAAATTAAATGTAACAGAATAAATAAGTTATGTAAACTAAGTACAAAATAAATCTAATTACATTTAAAACAGAGAATTAAAATGAGGAAAATTACAATACTGGAAATACATTTAAGACATAATATAGAACCATATTAGAAGAAAAAGCTGAATTATAAGGAATGTGTGTGATCAGAATTCAGAATCCTTGTTTTTGTATAATGGGTCTACAGCACAACTCTTCTAAAGAGAAAATAAAATAGTAGATTTTTTATCATTTTATTCTGTTTGCATACAATATATATTTATTTATTTATTTTACCAGTCACCACTGATATCTGCTGTTAATGTACGCACTGTGTATTGTTCATTATTGATTATTAATTGTTCAGTACTATGAACATTTTAGTAGCTACTACAGAGAATTCATTGATTTTTATTGAATTTTTATTATTAATTGTAAATTAATTAAAGCATCATTTGGTTGCTCAGCTTTGTGTTTTAATTCTCTGTATTTGTGCAGAACCCAGATTAATTCCTCAGTCTGATCTCAGGACTATAATCAGATTTTTCCAGCAGGTGGCAGGAGTATCCAACATATCTGAGCCCTATACACAACATAATTACACAGATCTTTATTCCACAGCAGTTTATTCTAATCAGGGTTCCTGTAGGATCTTCCCCAGAGCCGAGACTCTGCCCTGCTCTGGGCTGGATAGAGCAGGTGATATGAGTGGGAGGAGCTTATAAGGAAGAGTAAAAAGAAAATTACAGATGTTAAAAGTATTTACCCAGATTTCTTATGTTTTTGATTTTTTCATACGTACAATTTTTCAGATTAACAAACAAACTTTAATATCAGACAAATATCATCTGAATATTGTTGAGTCATTGTCCTGCTGCAGAACCCATGTACACCCAAGTATGCCTATTGCATCTATTAAAGCAAGTTGTCCAGCAGCTCAAGACCATCACCCAGGGCTGGACTGGTAATCTGGCGTACCGGGGATTTTCCCGGTGGGCCGACAGTCCTCAGGGGCCGGTGCTGTTTAGATCAGGCCCCCAGCTTTTCCCTTCCAAATCATACCCCCAGAAGTGTGCTGCGGAGGGATGAGAAGACCATTTGAGCAAAGCTATCCATTCACTTCCATTCATTTCGGGGTGTCTTTGAACCAATAATAAATGTATTTCCAAGCTGTTTTCCATTATGACACGGCCCATGTTCTTTTCTACAAAGAACGGATTTCCTGCAATTTGATCCATAAGATTAATAATCTGTACATAGGTTTAGAAAATAACATTTTTATACAACAATGCTAACGATGAAGTAAAAAGACAGCAACCCAAAATACCGTGCTGTAATGTTTGGAGAAGTTGCTCCTCTTAATTTAAAAGTACAGAGCTGATTGAATTAGAGCAGGGTCAAAGTAACCTCTTAAAATCCTTGAATCCTTGTGAGTACACTGTACATGATTGGCTGATTAGCTGAGTGTAACGGATTGTGTAAAGTGCTGATTGTAAAGACATTAAGTTCTAGGAAGATGCTGCATACGTGTACTGGTTGGGAGTACATTGTACTTGATTGGCTGATGTGTGTATTTGTTGGGTGCTAGCTGAGTGTAAAGACATTAGAAAGCTGCTGCATGTACTTTTAACTTCATTCATTTATTCAGTGAAGTGACAAACACTGACCTGAGAATCTGCAGTTTACAGTGTGAACTCTTCAGTCCAGCAGACAGCAGCTCCACTCCTGAATCCTGCAGGTCATTATTACTGAGTTCCAGCTCTATCAGAGAGTTTTTCAGTTTTAAAACTGATCCCAGACTTTTACATATCTCCATAACTCCATTTAGATGATGGCTTAAGTAATTACCCAGACTGCTATTGAATATGTGATAGGCCTATTGGGGGCTGTTCTGTACCTGCACAAATCGTCCAAATGTACAGATCATCTTTACACACTCAGACTCAATATGTCCTCATATGTAAATGTTAAGAATATTTTTACAAGTTCAGATCTTTATCTCTTTAGAAATGTGTGTATACAGTGTTCAGACTGTAGGTTGTCAAAGAAAGAACACTGTTCATGTAAAGATGAGAACTGGTTGACTATAACACTAAATAACAATAAATACAATAAATACAAAAGACGAGACCATTTAAAGACAGGACAGTGCAGTACCGATACGGTATAATAAAGTGTTTGATGAAGATAAGGTGCAGAGATGTGTAACATACTGTAACATATAGAACATATATATTATCACAGCAGTTACTGAGGTAGAGAGTTTATAGTTTTGCACAAAATATTGCTGAAAGGAATAAAGTCATGTCAGTCTCTGTGTGCTGACTGGGTGTGTGTGAGGGTGAAGTTCAGTCTTTGTGTGTAAAGGGGAGGGGGGGTGGTGTGTTCAGTTCAGTTTTGTGTGAGTGGTGGGTGGGGTGGGGGTTCAGTTCTGTCTCTGTGTGCTGAGGAGTCTGACTGCCTGGTGGATGAAGCTGTTGCAGAGTCTAGTAGTGGAGGCTCGGATGCTCCTGTATCTTCTGCCGGACGGCATCAGAGCGAAGAGTCCGTGTGAGTGATGGGTGGGGTCATTAACAATGCTAGTAGCTTTGCAGATGCAGCGTGTGGTGTAGATCTCGGTGATGGAGGGAAGAGAGACTCCGATGATCTTCTCAGCTGTCCTCACTATCCGCTGTAGGGTCTTGCGGTCTGAGGTGTTGCAGTTCCCAAACCAGACGGTAATGCAGGTGCTCAGGATGCTTTCTACAGTCCCTCTGTAGAACATGGTGAGGATGGGAGGTGGGAGATGTGCTCTCCTCAGTCTTCGCAGGAAGTAGAGGCGCTGCTGGGCTTTCTTGGTTATGGAGCTGGTGTTGAGGGACCAGGTGAGGTTCTCTGCAATGTGAACACCGAGGAGGTGGACACCTGGAGCTCTCCTGAAGTCAACAACCATCTCCTTGGTTTTATCCACGTTTAGAGATAGGTTGTTGCTTCTGCACCAGTCCGTCAGCCATTGCACCTCCTCTCTGTATGCTGACTCGTCGTTCTTGCTGATGAGGCCAACTACAGTTGTGTCATCAGCGAACTTGATGATGTGGTTTGAGCTGTACTTTGCAATACAGTCATGGGTCAGCAGAGTGAACAGTAGTGGGCTGAGCACACAGCCCTGGGGGGCGCCGGTGCTCAGTATGGTGGTGCTGGAGGTGTTTTTTCCAATCTTGACTGATTGTGGTCTCTCAGTCAGGACGTCTAAAACCCAGTTACAGAGGGAGGAGTTCAGGCCCAGGTGTTGAATGCTGAACTAAAGGCGATGAACAGCATTCAAACATAGCAGTCTTTGTTGTCCAGGTGAGTGAGAGCCAGGTGGAGCGCAGTAGAGATGGCATCGTCTGTTGATCTGTTTGGACGATACGCAAACTGCAGAGGGTCCAGTGAGGAGGGGAGCTGGAGCTGGAGGCACATGATGTGCCTCATGACCAGCTTCTCAAAGCACTTCATGATGATGGGAGTAAGTGCAATGGGACGGTAGTCATTAAGGCAGGACACTCGAGACTTCTTTGTAACAGGGACGATTGTGGTCGCCTTGAAGCATGTCAGCACGATCGCAGTGCTCAGAGAAATGTTGAAAATGTCCATGAGAACATCCGTGAGTTGTTCTGCACATCCTCTGAGCACTCTGCCAGGAATGCTGTCTGGTCCTGGGGCTTTCCTTGGGTTGACTCTGAGTAGAGTAATTGCGCTTTGCCTCTCTGATCCCCCGGGAGAGCTTGGCTCTAGCTGTTCGGAGGGCAGCCTTGTCCCCTGACTTGTCCTTGGCCTTGTCTCGGGATCTCAGCAGCACACGCACCTCTGCAATCATCCACGGCTTCTGGTTGGGGCGGGTTGTGATGGTTTTGGAGACAGTAACATCATCAATGCACTTGCTGATGTAGCCAGTCACTGAGTCTGTGTACTCCTCCAGGTTGATGGAGTCATCAGGAGTAGCAGCTTCTCTGAACATGTCCCAGTCAGTGTGCTCAAAACAGTCCTGAAGAGCAGAGATGGCTCCTGGAGGCCAGGTTGTTACTTGCTTCTTCTCTGATTTGGCACGTCTGATGAGCTGTCTGTATGCTGGGATGAGCATGACAGAAATATGGTCCGAATAGCCATAGTGGGGGCGGGGCTCTGCTGTGTACGCACCGGGAAGGTTAGTATACACACAATCGAGCAGGTTAGCTCCACGGGTTGGAAAATCCACATGTTGGTGAAAGCTGGGCAGCAGAGCCTTCAGATTACTGTGATTGAAATCACCAGCAACAATAAACAGTCCGTCGGGGTGTGAGTTCTGGAGTTTGGAGATAACAGTGTACAGTTCTTGCAGAGCATTAGCATTAGCACCGTTAGCATTAGCACTGGGTGCTACATACACTGCAACTATGTACACGTTGCTAAGCTCTCTGGGCAGGTAGAATGGCCTGGCTCTGACTACAGCAAACTCCACCAGCGGCGAGCAGTAGCTGGAGATCAGCGCAGCATTACACCATGCTGTGTTGATGTAAACACACACCCCACCTCCACAGACCTTGCACGAGAGGCCGGCGTCGCAGTCTGCGCGGTAGGATATCATGCCGGATATCACGCAGGATATCAACACACAGCAGTCTCTGAACTCGCGCAGGGATGTCCGCTGGAGTGGCCGCTGCAACTGCTCGCGCCGCCGACAGTATCGTATCAAACTGAAATACTGTGAAAAGACCCCCAATTGACAGTTAATTGCATAATACCCTCCATGGCAGTTAAATTGGAACAATTCTGCAAGAAAATCCTTCCTATCAATACAACAGACTCACCACTAACCAGAACTTAATATTGTAATGTAGGGTGTATTATCTACTGTGTGTGAGCATGTAGAACTCTGACAATTTAGAGAAACACTTGAGATATTAAATTACGGGACAGAGTTTTTTGTGTGACACATGCATTAAAATGGTAATTTACAGTAAAATCTTTGATGTTTTACTTACTTTGCATCAGAGCTTACAGATTCACTGCTGAAGTTTGGAGGTGAATTTATGGACCAGTCACTCTTCGTAGACACAGCTGGGGGCTGTAGATCCTGATTTCAATGTTTCTTTCCTGTTTAGTGTAGTGGGGAGGTGCATGTGTGGAGCCCCTGCAGGTTTAGGTGGGGATCCCTGTAGCAGTCAGACAGTATATGCCTACAGCATGGTAGGAAGGGAGGCTGGAAGTTTGGTGTGTTTGAGGTGTTTTTAAATGGGTAAGCACCACTGAATTAATATTTTATTTGGGCCATTCCACCAAATCTGTGCCATTTCTGTCCCCAGGAAATTACATGTATAAATGTGCACACAAAAATAAATGTAAAATATATTTTATTATGAAGCATAATGTCTTATACATTGGCCTAATTGCAAAAGTAAGATATGTAATTAAAAACATAAAAAAATACTTAGAACACAAAAAAAAATAGCATTTGTTACCTGCCCCCCCCCCCACTCTCTAAATATAAACTTTATCATGAAATATAATTATCAAAATCCTTAAGAGAAGTATTTTTCGCGTTGTTGTGTGACTCCAAATCCCATCTATCTATAAAATATTTTATTCATAATAAATCCATAATATTTAAGTTAAAATACACAACTATTGTTGTGTCCCTGTGTCTCTGGTTTTACTCAGTCCTGTTACCATAACACATTACCCTGATCATCTGAAACATCTAAGGAATTTAAGGAATTAATGAACTTGCTTTTAAACACGCTGTTTAAATGTCACAAGTTTTGTAACCATATTTAGATTAGAGACCTTGTAAAACATGAAGTAAAGCTGCCTGAGATTGGCCAATTATCCAGTACATATTTTGAATAATTAAATATATGTGTTATTAGATTCAGGGTTGAAAAAAGATAACTGTTTTTAAACTGTGTTGCTGCATTATTTAATGGCGACATGGCATTAAAAAATTAATTGCAGGCAACTTCAATAAAAACCTGAAACACACTAAACAAAGTTTAAAAAATATTAATAGTGGAACAAGAACAGATTAATAATTTACCTTATTCTTCATGATTAGATCAAACTGATCCATGGTATTCGATGATGGGCCAAAAAAACAATGCAAAGCAAAAATTAACTCTCTATGAAAAACACTATATGTTTTGTTGGCATATTTTAGGAAAAGTATTTTAAAATCTAAAGAAAATTTAGCCAGGTAGCCAGTGTAGGGATGAAAGAATAGGAGTAATATGATCATACTTTCTGGTTCTGGTAAGCACTCTCGCGGCTGCATTCTGAACTAGCTGGAGTTTATGAAGTAATTTATGTGGACTTCCAGCCAATAGCGCGTTGCAGTAGTCCAGCCTGGAGGTTATGAATGCATGTACCAGCTTCTCAGCCTCTTCCAGAGAGAGTATACTGCGGATTTTATATTTCTTAAATGAAAGAATGCAGTTTTGACTATGCTACATATGTGAGCATCAAACGAAAGAATTGGGTCAAAGATGACCCCAAGGTTTCTCACAGTTTTACCAGGTATAATTAAATGACCGTCTACGTCTACAGTAGTTACTCTAAGTAAAGCTGTTTCAGTGCTATGGTTTTGTCTAAATCCAGATTGAAAAACCTCATGATTACTATTACTTTGTAGATACAAGCGCAGCTGGTTAAACACATTTTTTTTTTTTTTTTTAGAATTTTGGCTAAAATGAGTAGACTGGAAATGAATCTATAAGTTCCACATTTGAGGGTACAGACCGGGGAGAAGCATTCCCCAAACAGATTTTAAGGTTCATCAATCTTCGATTCGTGCATTAGACACTGAGTTTATGATAATAAACTTTATGCTGCAAAGGTGTGCATTATATAGCTCAAATATGTGAAGCAGGTGTCTATAATTAGATTTAAATATAATAAGGATCTGCAGCAGCAAAGCTACACATCATCCATCAAGAGCTCTACCTCACTCTACCTCCAGTCTAGTTATTGTGGCTATATCTCACTCACTCTCTTGGGTAATTTTTGATCAGGGTGATTTGGGTAAGAAGACTATTATTCTCCATGTGAGGATGAACAAAATCTCAGACTGAAAAAGCGAGGTCCTGAAGGAGCATTACTACACCCTTATGGACAATGTTATCAATATTTGAGACAATATACTCTCCCGCTAGCTACTCCAGAAACCTGACATTGACATAAAATTTCATTTATTCTTTTATTGAATATGCATTAATTATTTAATTATAATTTATTTTACTATTCAGAAATTGGAGATTTGAAAAAAAAATATATATATATTGTTGGGTTGTTGAATCAGTCACACAAACAGACAGAAAATAGACCAGCACACTAGTTCTGATACAAAAAAACTTTATATTGATAACTCAAGATGACTTAAAATAACAGACAAAATATCTAAACACACTTTGTTAGACTTACTTACAGAAAAGAAAAGAAAATTATATTTCACTACCCCTCACACCTTTCTGCTTAAACAGGTGAAAATACAAATGACTTTGACCGTCACAGAAAAAAAGAGGCAAAATGTACACACAGTTAGCACTTATCAATAAACATGTGCATAAGCATATCATAGTCAATAATGGCTCACAGAGAGAGAGAGAAAGAGAGATAGAGAGAGAAAGAAAAAGAAACAAAAATGTCAGGGGCATGAACCGTATGTCATTGGTGGTTTTTAGTTTTTACCCCCGTCCAATTACAATGCTCTCTGAGATCAGCTGACACCTCCCAGAGGATTTTAACCTGAGAGAGGAGAGAAAAGAACAGCCAACAGCAGAGGGCAGCACCTCTCCACCAGTGAAGCCAATTTACTCACACATATTATACATAAACATACACACACTTCTCATGAACACATATATTCAGATTACAAAACTAAAGTTATGCTGGTCTACAGTAAGATCGCCCTCATGACTCCAGAATATTGTACATTATGAGCAAGTGATATAAATATTTCTGATTTATTTCACACCAGCACAATTTGCTCTGGTTAAATCAGACTCTGGTTGGTTTGTACTCTTGGTTTGTTTTGTTTCAGCAGGTGTAAAAACAGTAGTTGCGTTTGGGTTTGGAGCAAAATATCCACACTGTGACCCGTGAGAGGAGATGGTATCAGTCCGGTTCTGTTTGAGAATGTGATCCCCTCTCAATCCGACCCAACTATTAAATATTGTCCTCATACTTGAGATAAACAGCCGTTCAGATGCAGTTTAAACTGATTTATTACCAAGAAAAGAATTACTAAAGGTATCATCTAGGGCCAGTTGTTCAAAGGAAATCTAATCAGATTTTGGTTATCGGATTGGATCAAATCTGAAAAACGGGTTGTTCAAAAGGAAAAGAAGCATTCTGAAATCGGATCAGATCACGTAATCCAATCCTAATTTGTAAATGGATCAAACCTTCAGTTTCTGTTGTTCAAAACTTTTCAGTAGGATTTGGATAACTTTGATCCAAAAAAACAGGATTACACTGATCCCAACAAGGGGTAGGATTTCAAAGTGGATTTCATGAAGAAAATGTAGTAAAACTTTAAAATCAAAGTTTTAAAGTAAAAAAAAAATACATTTGTACAATTTAGTGTATATACTTTTATTTCTATTTTGCACTTGACCTGTTTAACCGTTACAGTGATAAAGTAGACATTGGCTACCAATTAAGCCCTTTTCTATAGTAACATAAAAAATAAAAACAATCTTGACCCCATTAAATCAACCCCCCAAAAGATTTCAATAACAAACAAAAATAATATTTTGATTTTTTCATCTACGTCACTGTCATTCATCACTGTATATTAATGTCAAAGAAACATTCATCAGATATGAAGCCGTTCAAAATAATTTCGAACAATTGCAAAGAACACCAGAGTTTGTTCTGGTTCTACAACAGGCTCAGGTGCATCATAAACATCACAGAGAGGGACATTGCGTCTGGTAGCAACATTGGGCAGGACAATACATGCAAGTGTTATGTTTCATGCTCCCTGTGGTTCGACTCGCAAATAGTTAAGTCATGCAAAGCGTCTCTGCAGAACTCCATTTAAACGCTCAATTGCTTGTATTGTTTTGCAATAAGCAGTATCTTGTTACTGCAAGAAAAGGAGTCAGAAACCCCTGTTGGTTCTTCTATCTGGTTTTACATAGCTGGTAATCCGGATTAGCTAATCCTGAAAACTGTGTTTCTGGATCAGGTTGATCCAATCCAATATTGCTTTGAAAAACTGGCTTAAAAGTAAGACAGATCACCTGATCCTGGATAGCAAAAAATGTGATTACCAAATCTGGATAATTTTGATCCGGATTACATTTTTTGAACAACTGGCCCCTAATGCTTATCTCTGCTGCTCCATGTTAAGCTCTCAGTTTTCACACAGAACATCGTATGTGCAGCGTCCACTGCTTATATCTACGCAAATTTATCGCAACTGTGTGGATAAACCATTGAAAACACTGTGTTTTAATGTACAGCTCACACGGCTCTGACCAATCAGAGGAGAGAATATATTCACATGGTTTGTTGGGAAGCATTTTGCTGCGTGTACGTTTATGTCTGTGTGAAAACAAATAAAACCGAGGGAGAAACACTCCAAGTAAACAAACGCATCAACTGATTCAGACCAACTACAGGTATGAAAACGCTTCCAGAACTCCCTCTATCACCTTCCATGCCCCCAAAACTGTGAGGGTGAAGACTAGCACATGTCTCCTCAAACACAGTCTTTGGTTCTATTCTTTCTCACAGAAACGAGCAGAACAGTCAACATCCCATTCAAGAAACCCAAACCCTGCGTAGACGGGTTCAGTGAATGTAGTGTGGAATGTGTGTAAGTGTCTGAGGAGACGCTGTAGAAGGAAAGAATTCCAGCCTCATGGTCCAAATACACTCCTATTCTTTCAGAGGGAAGAGGATGGATGTCTGTGTTTGTAATGTGTCTGGCAATGAATCTGTGATCAGTGCAGATAAGAGTCCAGGACTTCTCATTAGACCCAAAATACTCAGTTTTTCCTTTCCTCAGTATTCCTTCATATGTTACAGATATAGCAACCCACACTCTCCACTCAACCTCCCAGTAGCATCGTCCAGACAATCTCTCCCTACACATCACCTGTGCATGAAGATTAAACCTCTCTGGATTATCAGGACATGACTGTCTTTCTCTCAAAAACAACACCTTCCTGTCCCCCTCACTCAGAGATAGCCGTGGGTGTGCCGTGTCTGGGTCCAGTGAGAGATGACAGGCATCTGAATACAAAACAGATCATGAACTAATCATTTTGTGGATTTAGGAAGTGCTTCTTAATTTTGATGGTTGTCTAGCTTTAAGACCCACTGACACTCGGAAAGGGCACTATATACAGTAAATTACTAGTTTTATACAGTGCACCAGATTTTCACAGCGGTGGTGAGCATCACTGTGGAGAACAAACAGTATTTAAACTGCATTATTATTTACTTAAACCCACACAAAATGAAACTAGATACATATACATACATCAAGCTTAACATTGTGACTATCCTTTTTTCTTTACACCCATTATTAGCTCCACTGATCATATATTTCACTCTGTTGTTGTATAATAATTACAGACTGTAGTTGCGAATCTGTATACAGTATTTTATTATTCTCTTCCTTATTTTCACCCTGTTCTTCAGTACCCAGAACCCACATGTTAGAAACCCACCCCAGAGACACAGTTATTATTGTTATTTGGGTGGTGGGTGGTTATTCTCAGCATTGCAGTGATTAGCAGTGATTAGCATGGTGGTGGTGTATGAGGTGGTAGTGTGTGTTGAGCTGGTACAGTGAGTGGATCAGGTACAGCAGTGATTAGCATGGTGGTGGTGTATGAGATGTTAGTGAGTTTGTGTTTAATGGTGGTGGAGCTGTATGAGGTGTTAGTGTGTATCATGTTAAAAGTTAATACAGAGACAGAAGATCTGAATCTGTTGCTGCACAGTTTACAGTCTTCATCATCCTCTAGTCCTTCATCAGTACAGAACTCAGGATCCCGCCTACAGGACTCCACCCACAGGACATCTTCCATGGAATGCCACCCACAGGACGAGTGCCCACAGTTTCAGTTTTTATTTGTTTTTTAATGCTTAGTTTTAGTTTTTATTAGTTTTATTTGTGTTGGTTTGGTTATCTGTGATGTGCAGGATACAAAAAAATATTGATTTGTCTGGGAGAAGCAGATAGGTCTGCAAAATGAGTAGAAGAGTCTGGAATCTTCTTTGCAGACTATTTACCAATATGACAGATGTTTTGGCTTAATTGTTTTATTGTAGTGTGTGTGTTTGTCAACTTACATTTCTTTAGTCCAGGCTTCAGTCTGATCTTCCCACCATATTCCATGCTAAACACACCCAGACACAAACATACACAAATCAGAGCAGTGTGAAATTAAAAAAGAAATTGGACTATATCCGAATCCAGCAGACTAACCAGCATGAATGCAGAGAATTGATGTTTTCAAAGAGACATGTTAGCTTTAATAAGCACTAATCTCTAAACTACACTCACCGCTGGTGGAGTTTGCAATAATCAGAGTAAGGCCATTTTATTTTCCAAGGGAACTGAGCACTCTATTTATAGTAGTGGTTTATATAGAGCTCGTGGCACTAATGTGAACACTGTTCTGATTTAATTGAATAGTATTCAATGATCATCAAAAATGTTCACAGTAGCTGGAAATTTCAACCATGACAATCTAAACTCAGCCCTCGTTACAATTTCACAAACATGGCAAGTGCATACAAGAATATGCTGCTTGCTGAAGCCACTTAGCCCACATGTTTGTGCTAATCAGGTCTGGTTACTTTATGTAGTCTGTACTGTATTATAAGGAAATATCACTCCACTATGTACACGTATGAAATGACAATAAAAGTCAAATCAAATCATCAATCATCAATTTGATTTGATTTGACAATAAAAGCCATTTTAATTTTACTTAATTGGACTTCCACATAGCTGTTAATACCAGAGTTTGTAGTTTGAACAATCCAGTTTCTCTCTTGAATTTCCTGGGTGGTTGTAGGTAAGATTCAGTTCTTTCAGGTGACTTTTAGGGAGCTTCAGAGCTGATGCTAGAGAAGAACAGCCTTTCTCTGTGACCATGCAACCAGACAATCTGGAAACAGAGAGACATATATTTACTTTTGTTTAAAATACTTTATAAATATGTATAAATTCTTTATACTTCAGTATAAAGACAAATTTTAATGCCACTGAAAAGCCTATAATCAAATTTACTGTTAATAAGGTTGCTGTTTAAAACTGTATCATAATACAGTGCAAGCGTTTAATCATTTTAATCATTATTTTAATCATAATTATTCACAGGAAAAACTAAAGGAAAATTACAGATGTTTGGCCAGACTAACTGGGCTCCATATAAACATCTAAACAGCCTGGCTTTTTTAAATTCAGAGTGAATAATCCCACATCACTATACAGTGAATACTCAGTCAGCTGACACATTTTCATCTGAAATGCAGTTTAACAAACTATTTTTTCTACAGCTTCTGAATTTGTTTAAGAGAAAAAGATGTTTTTCGAATATTCGAGTATCAGAACGAACAAAAACACTGACCTGAGTTTCTCCAGTTTACAGTGTGAACTCTTTAGTCCAGTAGAGAGATGCTCTACTCCCAAATCCTGTAGGTCATTGTTACTGAGGTCCAGCTCTACCAGGGAGGAGTTTTCCCATTTTAAAACTGATGCCAGAGTTTTGCACATCTTTTCACCAAGATTGCACAAAGCTAGTCTGAAAAATTAAAAACAAACAGCAAATTAAACATAAACTGGAATATTTGAATGAGTGCTAGTCTAAATTACTGGTGTTTCTTTAAAATGAAAACAGGCACAAAGATTCAATTCAACATGCTCACCCTTTTTACTGTGACCAGCATAGACCTTTAGCTCACTCAGTTCTACAGATTATAATAATTTTAATAAGATGAAAAGAAAATCTCTGAATGGATAATAGGTCACATGTTAGGAAACACTGGGCAAAAAAACAGGGTTTGTCTCAACATGGATTGAAAACAGAATGAGACACTCTTTTTTCCGGTTAAGAGTACACTGTACATGATTGGCTAATGTGTGTACATGTTGGGTGCTATCTGGTTGTGTTAAGTGCTGATTGTAAGCATATTATGTTTTAGAAAGCTACTGTATATGTGTAATTTCTTTACTTCATTCAGTGAAGTGAGAAACACTGACCTGAGAATCTGCAGTTTACAGTGTGAACTCTTCAGTCCAGCAGACAGCAGCTCCACTCCTGAATCCTGCAGGTCATTGTTACTAAGGTCCAGCTCAATCAGATAGTTTTTCAGTTTTAAAACTGATCCCAGACTTTTACACATCTGTCCTCCGAGATTACATGAAGAAAGTCTGAAAAAATTAAGAATAAACTGAATATTTTATAACAAACTTAGAGTGATACATGAGTGAAGCAGTAGAAAAAGTACTTAATTCATTTTCATTTAAAATATATTAAAAGTACACAATTTGTTGTCATTTATTATTTTTTTATTGTAAGTAATTACCCAGACTGCTATTCGTTATGTGACAGTGTGTGGGCCTATTGGGGGCTGTTCTGTGTTTACAGATCACCTTCACCCACTCAAGTCATCATATGGTAATGTTACGAATATTTGTATCAAGTTCAGATCTTTATCTCTTTAGAAATGTATGTATACAGCAGGGGTCACTAATAGGCGGACCGTGGTCAGGGTCCGGATCCAGACTTCATCCAATGCGGACCCAAACCGATAAAATACAGAGAAGGATTTAATTTTAACCGTGTTCATTTAAAGCAGCGAAACGTTTCTTGTTCATACTGAAGCGATGCGGCATTGCTCCCAATCGCTTTCCCCGCCACTCGCTTGCCGCTTTGGGGCATGTCTCTTGAAAGATCAAGCAGTTTATCTGCCATCAGCAAGAATGTGTAGAGCTGTAGTTCAGTGCTGTGTATGAACGAGAAGCTGTTCTTTTTTTTTATCGCCCGGTGAACCCTGCTAAGACATCCAGTTCAGGACCAGCTGCTCCTCCGTCTCTGTTATCTTACAAAGGGGTTTCTTAAAGCACAAAAAATCCTGAAAAAGCTGTACTCAGCTTCTCCTCCGTTTTCTCACTCTGTAGTTCAGCCTGTGTTGTGTGTGGTGCTGAAGCCCTGTCTGCATGGCGCTGATTGGCTACCGCCCAGCAAAACTCACTTCTCATTTGCATAAAGTTTAAAATATCTCAGCTTTTTGCCGCTCGCTTCGCCTCGTTCGCATTTTAATAATAACAAAGAATGAGGCACTCTTTGGTTTCCCGTTGAGAGTACAGAGAACCTGATTGGTGACATATATCTGATGTGTGTATATGTTGGGTGCTAGCTGGGTGTAACAGGTTGCGTAAAGTGCTGATTGTAAATACATTAAGTTATAGAAAGCTGCTGCATAAGTGTAGTTTCGTTCATTTATTCAGTGATTTATTAAACACTGACCTGAGAATCTGCAGTTTACAGTGTGAACTCGTCAGTCCATCAAAGAGCAGCTCCACTCCTGAATCCTGCAGGTCATTTTTACTGAGGTCCAGCTCTATCAGACAGTTTTTCTGTTTTAAAACTGATCCCAGACTTTTAGATATATGTCCTCGAAGATTACATGAAGAGAGTCTGAAAAAATAAAGAATAAACGGAATAATGTACAATAAACATACAGAGTAATATGTGAATGAAGCAGTAGAAAAATACATTATTGCTTAATTTTCAAATATATTTATATTAAAATTACACTATCTATTGTTTAACTCTATTTGGATATTCTGCTTAAGTAATTACCCAGACTGCTATTGGTCATTTGACAGTGTGTGGGCTTCTAAACCTGCACAGATCTTACAGGTTTACACTCAGATTCATTATTTCCTCATATGTAAATGTTAAGCATCTTTTTGTCAAGTTCAGATCTTTATCTCTTTAGATATGTGTGTTCATGTTCATGTAAAGATGGAAACTGGTTAAAAATAACTATCAATTTTGGTCCAGTTACATATTCCACTTGACTATTGTCCTGTGTTCTTGGTATGCCGTATAATCCCTGAGTGTATCATTTATTAATACTAATCATATGAAACCTTGTACAAATGTTCTTGTAATAATTGTAAAAGACAGCAAAGGACCAACACTGTTATCCAAAATAATATACATGGCTTCAAATAACACTTTTTGTGTTTATTTTTACATTTAAACAATCCACGTTTCATTTTTCTCCAACATGTTACATCAAACAAACTAACTGTACGCTTTAGAATGTACAGCAAGACTTGTACTTAAATGTTAACAATATCTGATGTCATCCTGAGCAATTGCAGTATTTTAATAATAATATTTATAATAAACATACTATCATGTAATAATAGTGTTTTATAATAGAGTTGTAAATGTAACAGTGATTAACTGGAAACCGATGAAAGATTTTTTGTTTTAATCTATAATTTAAAGAATCTGCCGTTCACGAAAATCGATGTAATAAAAATACTTACATCGCTCTTCTGGATATTTTGATGACTGGCAGCATCCTCAGAAGGCACATCTCTGATGGGTGATATTTCCAGAGATGAAACTCATCCAGCTCTTCTTCTGAATTCACCAACAGAAATGCCAGAGCCGACCACTGAGAAGGATGGAGTCTGGCCTGATGAAGATGACGGTCACCACCTCTGCTCAGGTATTTCTGCACTTCCTGCACTAGAGAGTGATCGCCCAGTTCATTCAGACAGTGGAACAGATTGATGGATTTTTCTGGAGCAGAATTCTCCTCAATCTTCTTCTTGATGTATTTGACTGTTTCTGCATTGCTGTGAGAGATCCTCTCTTTCTGTGTCAGTATGCCTCGCAAGAGAGTCTGATTAGACTCCAATGAGAGACCCAGAAGGAAACGAATAAACAGGTCCAGGTGTCCACTCTCACTCTGTAAGGCTTTATCCACGGCACTGTTGAGGAGGTCAGTCATAGTTGGCCTGAGTGAAAACTTGGACACTTCACTGGTTTTCTGCTTAGTGATTTGCACATTTCTTTCAATGAAGCAGAGAAATGCATATAAAGCAGCAAGAAACTCCTGAACGCTCAGATGTACAAAGCTAAAGACTTTCCCCAGGTCCAGATCATGTTCCTCTCTAAAGATCTGGGTGCAAACTCCTGAGTACACTGACACCTCTCTAATATCAATGCCACTTTCTATTAGATCTTCCTCATAGAAAATCAGGTTTCCTTTCTTCAGCTGCTGGAATGCCAGTTTCCCCAGAGCCAGGACACTTTCTCTAGTCTGCTGAGGATCAGTGTCACTTTTCCCACTGTACTTCTGGCTCTTGTGTTTGATCTGAAAGATCAGGAAGTGTGTGAACATCTGCGTCAGGGTTTTGGGAATTTCTCCACCCTCAGCTTCACTCAGCATCTTCTCTAGAACAGTGGCTGTAATCCAGCAGAATACTGGTATGTGGCACATGATGCAGAGGCTTCTTGAAGACCTGATGTGTGTGAAGACTTTGTTGGCCAGGTCCTGATTCCTGATCCTCTTCATGAAGTACTCCTGTTTCTGAGGGTCACTGAAACCCCGCACTTCTGTTACCTGGTCAACACACTCAGGAGGGATCTGACTGACTGCTGCTGGTCGAGAGGTGATCCAGAGGAGAGCAGAGGGAAGCAGATTCCCCTTGATGAGGTTCGTCAGCAGAACATCCACTGAGGTTGGCTCTTCTAAATCTACCAAGTTCTCTTTGTTCTGGAAATCCAGAGGCAGTCGACACTCATCCAGACCATTTCTGGGAAGAAGCGCTGAAGAAGATTCACCAGACTGAGCTGCTTCTCCTTCATCAGATTCAGCTCTCTAAAAGGAAGTGGAAATATGAAGAGAACATCCTGATTTACTTCTCCTTCAGACCAGTCTAGAATGAACTTCTGCACAGAGACTGTTTTTCCAATTCCAGCAACTCCTTTAGTCAGTACAGTTCTGATGGGTCGTTTCTGTTCTGGTAAGGGTTTAAAGATGTCGTTACATTTGATTGGTGTTTCCTGTGTTGAGCTTTTTCTAGATGCAGCTTCAATCTGCTTCACCTCATGTTCCTGATTGACCTCTCCACTCCCTCCCTCTGTGATGTAGAGCTCAGTGTAGATGTCATTCAAAAGTGCTGACTTTTCATGGCCTAAAATTCCTTCATTAATTCTCTGATATTTATCCCTCAGTTTGGATTTGAGCTTTTGATGACAAGCTGGGGCCAATTCTGATAACATAGGAAGACAAAAAGAAACATGTCATCAGCTGTGATCATGCATTAAAATATGCCTGTGTATAATGTTTTTGTAACAATGGTAATAAAGTGTTCAAGATCTAGATTTTATTCCCATTGAAAAGCAGGATGTCACTAAGAAAATTAATTAGCACTCAGGTTGGTAGCATTCTTTCTGCTCTCTAGTGTGTTAGCCAGGTCTGTCTCCTTCATGTTTCTCAGGATGAGCAGTGTGATCTTCAACAAAAGTTCCCTCTGATCATCCCCATCCTTCACCTCGCTCTCAGAGCATGCTGGTAAATCTGTAGTCAGGATGTTCTTAAATGTGTTCAGCCCATTATTCACTAGAGAGTAACATTTATGCTGCAGCTCCTAATTCAAAACAAACATCAGGAAATCAGTGAAGCTGTTACAATGCAGAGAAATGGTCAAACACAGAACAATCTGAAACTCAACAGAGAACCTTATCTGAGAGGAGTAGGAGTACTGGATGCTGTAATATGTAAACATTACTGAAAGGATTGTATACTCTCACCATGTGACTAGTTTAGCACTAACCATGAATATGATGTCCAGCATTTTCCTGCAAATGTTTGTCTTCTTTCTGTGGATTAACAAAATAGTATGACACTGTATGAAATGTTGGATTCCCATCAGTAAAAAAGCACAAGTACTTTTCCGTTTTTAAGTGTAATATTTCAATTAACTTTCCAAAATTAAAGGAATATCTTTTAAGCCAATTGGATTTATTCACTTCCATTCATTGAGGACTCATAGCAGTTTGCAGTCATTTTTAAACAAAGAGTTAAACAAAAGATTTTAAAATATATTCTGTAATGAAAATTAAGTAGTAAGTATTTTTTTCTACTGCTTCATTTACATATTACTCTAAGTTTAGTGTAAATTGTTATATTTATTCTTTTTGTGCTTTATTCTTTTTTCAGACTCTCTTCATTTAATCTTGGAGGACAGATGTGTAAAAGTCTGGGATCAGTTTTAAAACTGAAAAACTCTGATAGAGCTGGAACTCAGTAATAATGACCTGCAGGATTCAGGAGTGGAGCTACACTTGATGGACTGAGGAGTTCACACTGTAAACTGCAGATTCTCAGGTCAGTGTTTGTCACTTCACTGAATAAATGAATGAAGTTACACTCATGCAGCAGCTTTCTAAAACCTAATGTCTTTACACTCAGCTAGCACCCAACATATACACACATCAGCCAATCATGTACTGTACATGTACTCTCAACCAGAAATATAACAGGGAATAGGAAGTGGGCAGTCTCTCCATAAACCACATGCAACACAAGGCACGTTATTCATGATGCAAGAGGACTTTTCACTTTAAAAAAGTGAAATGAAAATTTCATAGATTTAAAGCCCAGGATTGGTTGCATAAAAATAATTATTTAATATGAAAGAACTATTTGCAAGAAGTGCTTTTGTCTTCTCTATGTAATGACTTCATAGGGGGAGTGTCTGATTAATTGTGTATTGTGTGTATTGTGTGTGTTTAATCAATGTTGTAAAATGTTTATTTATCCCCAATAATCTAAAAGTTTTTCATTGGTTATAGTGCACACAAATATGGCGTGACCCTGTTTTTAGCTATTTTTTTACTGTCAGGAATGACCCAGGCAAGGAGACGAGGAGACGGACGCAAGTGCAGGTAGGGTGAAAATAAATAATAATTTAATAAATAAATAACAAATAAACAAAGAAACAAGGAACGAGTGACACGAAACAAAGGAACACAAATAACCAATAACCAAAACAAACGAGCGATAATAATAAACCAAACAGGGCAGGGAAATATAAACAAGGGAATGAACTAATAAACACAAAGCAGGGGTATATACAGGGAGCTAAGGAAGACGGAAATAAACAAGAAACTAGAAACATGAACAAGGGATAAACACAGAGACTAAGGCCCGAGGAACAGAGGCTATGAAACACAGACAGAGACGAACGACAGGGGAAGGTGCAAAGACCGACGAGGGACAAGTGGAAGAGGAGGGCTATTTAAACAAACAGGAAACACACTAGAAGTGGAAACACCTGGGGAAGGGGTGGAGCTACAAATGAGACACGTGGTGGAAAAGTACTGAGACGGGAGACACAGGGGAGCAGAGGTCACGTGGGGAAGACACACAGAAACACGAGACGAGGACAAGACGTGACAGAAGCCTCCCCCTAAACGCGCAGATCCCGAGGCTCGTAAAAACGAACCCCGGGGGCTGGCGGCGGGGAGAGGCCGGGGAAAACAAGAGACGATACCAGGGAGTGACATGGAGACTGGACGGGGAACAGAGACTGGACAGGGGACGGAGACTGGACAGGGAACTGGACAGGGGACGGAGACTGGACAGGGAACTGGACAGGGGATGGAGACTGGACAGGGAACGGAGACGATGGAACAGGGACGAGAACATCATCGGGGACAGACACGAACACAGTGACAAGGACAGGCACTGAGAAACCACCAGGGACAGGAACCGGAACAAACACAGACATGGGGACCAAGACAGGGAGAGACAGGGGTACAAAAAACATAGGTGGGTGCCCAGGACTGGAAAAAGTCTGTGTGGAAGTCCAAGGAGCCAGCCTGGGCACAGTTCTGGGGTGAAAGTCCGGGGGCCTCTGTGCCTGCCTGGGTTCTGGGGCCCTGGAGCCAAACAAAGTTCTGGGAGCAGGAACTGGTGGGGTGGCGACTCTGGCAGCGGGAGCTGGTGCTGGCGGCGCGGCGACTCTGGCAGCGGGAGCTGGTGCTGGCGGCGCGGCGACTCTGCCAGCAAACACGGAGGCTTGGACTGCTGGAGCAGACACTGAGGCTTGAGAAGCATGCACCGCAGAATGAGCAGAGTCTAGAGCGGCAGGAGTTCGGGGGCGTGGCTCAGCAGCTGAAGATGCCTCGTAGCTGGGCGTGTCCGCAGAGTGAGTTTCGGAGCTGGGCGTGTGGAGATCAGGCCATGCAGCTGTGAGGCCTGAAGCCGCAGGTGGAACAAAAACCCGGATTGGATCTACAGCCTCGCCGGTAGAGTCAAAGGCGGAGCCGCCGTTAAAGTCCAGCGTGGAGAGAGTCCCAAAGCGCAGCTGAGCGGAGATAGTCCCGGAGAGAGGTTGGATCGCAGCGGCGGAATCCAGCTCTGCAGCCGCCATAAAAGACCAGCTTCTCCGCCTGAGGAGCTAGCGCTGCAGCTGCGGGGCCTAAAGCTGCGGTTTCCAGCAAAAACCCGGACTGGAGTTATACTTTCTCCGGCTGAGTCAAGCACGGGGAAAGTCTCTGCTCACGGCTCGGCTGCCACCGCGGTAGTCTCGGAGCGCGGTTTGGCTGCCACCGCGGTAGTAGGGCTGAACGATTAATTGCATTTGCGATAATCTCGCAATATTTTAAAACGCGATTCTCTAACCGCACTGGCTGCGATTTGACTGGTCACGTGACTTGGGAGCGAGCCGAGCCAAGCCGAGAACGAGCGGAGCAGGAGGCAGGGAGGTGGAGAAGTGAAGTCAACACAGCACACTTTAGGGCGTTTTCACACCAGCACTATTTGGTCCGGTTAAAACGAACTCTGTTACTTTAGTGCGGTTTGATTGAGCAGGTGTGAAAACAGTAATCCCACTCGGGTGCAGATCAAAAGAACCGGACTGAGACCAGCTAGAGGAGGAGGTCTCGGTCCGGTACCAAACGAACTCTGGAGCGGTTCGCTTGTGGTGAGAACGTGATCCGGTCTCGATCAGATCCAGCTATTAAATATAGTCCATTTATTTGAGCTAAACTGCTGATAAAGCAAGCACAGTTTAAATTGATATATTAGCCAGATAACGCTGATTACCACAGCTGTGAACAAACACTGTGTCCATGCACACGCTGCATTCACAGCTCACAGCCGCGTGACTCTGTTTATTATGTATAAATCTGCGCTGCACGTAGAAACACTGTGTTTGAAAGTGCAGCGTTTCAGCGTTCAGTGTTAAAGCACAGATATTTGCGCTGGAACACAGAACCTTCTCGCTGTATTTACTTTTTTCGTATATTTATATTTAATGTACTCCCGTGTCAGACAGCTCTGACCAATCAGAGGACACAGGCTGCTCGCGTGGTTTATTAATGCGCATTTTGGTGCGTTTACGTTTATGCCTATGTGAAACCAGACCGAACAGAGCGAGAAAACGCTCCAAGTAAACGAACTAATTAGAAACGAACTACAGGTGTGAAAACGCCCTTGTTGCACAATGGCTTCAGGCTCGACAGAACACATCAGTTGTGTAGAATTACTTTGGCTTTAAAAAAGATGCTGCTGCTTAACGTCAGGTACTGTGCTAAACGTGCCTTGCTACTGTTGCTACGACGCGAGGTAACACTACAAACCTTTTTCAGCATTTAAAAAAACACCACAAAGCCTCGTATGGTATTTGCCAGGCTAAAATGCCAACGACCAGTGCTTCATCTTCAAATACACAAAATAACGAGTTGGTTAAAGCAGATTCTCTTTATTTTTTGCACTTTAATGTTTCCTGATGTTACTAGCTGGAGAGCAGTAAGTTAATTTTTTTATATCTATTGTTTTTTCTAATAAAAAAATGGTGAAAAAGAAAAGCTATTTATCTATTTATTTTTCTATAAAAAAAACAAATGGTGAAAAGGAAAAGCTATTTATCTATTTATTTTTCTATAAAAAAAAACCAAATGGTTAAAAAAAGCATACATTTTTTTGCTTTATTGTTATTTGTGCTTTAAATAAATCTGACATTGTTTATTATTAAACAGATTGATTTATTGCTTCTGTTTGTTGAAAAATAATCGCATTTTAAATCGCAATCGCAATTTATAGATAAAAAATTGCAATTAGATTATTTTCCAAAATCGTTCAGCCCTACGGCTGCCACCGCGGTAGTCTCGGAGCGCGGTTCGGCTGCCACCGCGGTAGTCACGGAGCGCGGTTTCACAGCCGCCGCAGAAGTCACTGAGTGAGCATTTGTCGCCGGAGAGGAGAGTGTCTTGGCCGCGGGACGAGCTAGCTTTGGAGGCGCTGGGGAAGCTAATGCCTTAGCCACCGGGGAAGCTAGCACTGGAACCGCCGGTGAGGAGAGAGCCTTGGCCGCAGGGGAACGGACGGGAGTCGGCGTCTGGAAGGCCGGTGCTGCTGCAGTTCTCCCCGAGGTGGATGCCGCTTCCTCCAGGAACCAGGGTGGACACAAGTGTGCCGGAGGGAGAACAGCCCCTGGAGGCAGCGGCAGACGAGCTGGTGTAGGGAGAAAGTCCTCCTCCTCCTCAGAGCTGCTGGGAGCGCACCCGAGAAAGTCCCACGGGTCCCGCTTCTTGAGCCTCGGATACTCGGAGGTACTGAGGCTCATAGCACCAACCCTCATCGCCCCCTCAAGAAAATCCTCCCCGGAAAAGGGGTCTTCTTCCGGCTGGCGGGACCCCTTAGAGCGCTTACCCCGAGGTCTGCGGCGTCCATGAGGCCTCAAGGTTTCCTGCGCCGGGATCCCGCCTGAAGTAAGGCGAATCGCCATCCTGGAACCGTTCCATGCAGAACCTGCTGCGTCCATGTTGAAGGTCGGTCTTTCTGTCAGGAATGACCCAGGCAGGGAGACGAGGAGACGGATGCAAGTGCAGGTAGGGTGAAAATAAATAATAATTTAATAAATAAATAACAAGTAAACAAAGAAACAAGGAACGAGTAACACAAAACAAAGGAACACAAATAACCAATAACCAAAACAAACAAGCGATAATAATAAACAAACCAAACAGGGCAGGGAAATATAAACAAGGGAATGAACTAATAAACACAAAGCAGGGGTATATACAGGGAGCTAAGGAAGACGGAAATAAACAAGAAACTAGAAACATGAACAAGGGATAAACACAGACACTAAGGCGCGAGGAACAGAGGCTATGAAACACAGACAGAGACGAACGACAGGGGAAGGTGCAAAGACCGACGAGGGACAAGTGGCAGAGGAGGGCTATTTAAACAAACAGGAAACACACTAGAAGTGGAAACACCTGGGGAAGGGGCGGAGCTACAAATGAGACACGTGGTGGAAAAGTACTGAGACGGGAGACACAGGGGAGCACAGGTCACGTGGGGAAGACACACAGAAACACGAGACGAGGCCAAGATGTGACATTTACGTTGGTGCTGGGTCCACTCTTATGTGCCTTAAGCATGAATTAAAGCTGAACCAAATTTTTTAACATAAAGGAGAGTTTGGCCAAAAAAGCAGCAACTATGATCAGTAATATCAAAGCTACACTGGCACTACAGCTTCTCTGGACTCCGGCATGGGGGAGCAGAGCACTGCAGATAAAGAGATTTGATTTGATGTTTCACTTACTTTGTGTCAGAGCTTACAGATTCACTGTTGAAGTTTGGAGGTGAATTTATGGACCAGTCACTCTTCATAGACACACAGCTGGCCGTTGGAGATTCTGGTTTTAGTTTCTTTATCCTGTTAACATTAAACAATTATACAGTGAAGTCCAACACACACCACACCAAAAGAGTATTAGAACCGTAGGGTACTGTGTGCAGTGATTAACCATAACTAAGAGTGTCCTCCTGCAGTCAAGATACATTTCTTTACAATACGTATGAGTGAAATGGGACAATAGTCATCTCGGAAAGAGATGGTGGGTTCTTTTGGAACTAGGATGATGGTTATGGCTATAAAAGCAGGCAGAAACTGTGGACTGTGCATTGGATGTATTACAGATGGACATAAAGGAGGTTGCCAGTTGGCTGGCACACATTAAACATGGTATACCTTCTGGGCCAGCTACTACATGCTTTACTAATCAGCTGTAGACTGTACTATATAAAGTACCAGTCAAAAGTTTGGACACATTCAGTTCTTATATATTTTCTTATACTTGTTGCAGATTACTATTGCAGCTATCAAAACCATGGACTATGAATTTACAGAGTTATGCAGTAAACAAAACAGAAAAATAAGCTTAAGCTCCAAGCCAAATTTTCTGTCTAAAAATACATACTCAAATTATAAGGCTTTCCTCTCTAAGATTGAATTTAATATTTAACATAAAATTTTATATTATCAAGGAATATTATTTAGAAGCCTTTACAAAATAAAAATTAAAACAATTTATTGGAACATGTAATTTTCAAAATATGGTAAAAACAAGAACACAAAACAGGCACATTTCAGCTTTTCTATTTTTATTTTCAGATCTATGAAATGAAATAAATATATAGATGAAGTGTTTTTGCAGCTCTGTATTTTGCTATAAGGTGTTTTGATTCACCATGTAAAATTATAAACTGCTCCCTTTGACTGGTTAGACATTATAGTGAGCTGCTCCTGGGATGGTCCTTTCCTTCTCCAAACGACTGGAAACTTTATAAGAATAAAAAACTACTCATTTAATAAGTTATTTTGCAGTAAAGAAGGTGTTTCTCTATTGTCTACTCCTGAGGGAAAGATACTGTGCAGTGATAGATAGATAGATACTTTATTGATAGATAGATACTTTATTGATAGATAGATACTTTATTGATCCCCGGGGGGAAATTTCTCTCCACATAACGCGGCACCTGATTGGCCGACAGAGTTGACAGTGGTAAGCGCTGGTGGGGGCTTGGAGTGTGTGAGTGTTGACCTCTAGTAACCCTGGATCATAAACACAAGCTGCTCTAAAACTGTATAAAACAGTCTAAGTGTGGAAACATACTTGCTGTTTGCCCCTGCGTTCGCTTAGACAACCGGCTGCGTTGTAAATGTGACTGAGAACATGATAGCCTATGTGCAACGAACTTTCCAACATTGAAGTATAGCCTAGAGTTGGCAAGCAAACCTTGGCATGTCTTCATGTACCAAGCCACAGCAAACACTGCAAGGTTCACCATTAGTGCATCACTAGATTACTACAATATCCCGTCAACAATCGACTGTAGGAAACATTCAGTTTACCTCAATATGCTTTTTCAAATTAGATGGTGAATGTTTGAAAGCCATTAGCTCGTGGCGTTTGCGAAGCTGTAAGGAGTATAAAGTACCAACAACTGTGTTGTCTAAAAAATAAATTACTCCACTAAAGTATAGATACCCCAAATTTCTCCACTAGGTAGGATTGAGATTTTGTGCTCGTGGGCTCCCCCTACAGTTGTAGAGTGTAATAAATGTTTCAGGCGGATTAGTTTCTATTTCTCGTTTTCTGGCTTTGACAGACATATTCGGTCTCTTTCCAGCTTCTGTATGTTAGTTTGTAAAGAATGAACCAGTAGTCCTTGTAGAACTGTTAGAACTAAAGGTCAGAAAGCAGGTCGCAGTTTTGCAAGCTTTGGTCACGGCCGCCTCGCAAAACTTACAGAGTCTGGTTTGAGCTCAGAGGAGCTCCGGCACAGACACAAGAGCACCGCTATTCCTCCTATTACACCTCAATGCAGCGCTGCAGTGAGTTTCAATCTGTAATTTTACTTCTTTAAAAAGATCAAAAATCAAGGAAATCTTACCTAGTGGGGCTTTAAGTAAGATAAAGATGTATTTTTACTTTGTTTCTTGCAGGGGTGTCAAGTAACAAAGTAAAAATACATCTTTATGAACACTGAATTATGGGACAGAGTTAAGCGTTTGTGTGTGTGTAACACATGCACTGATATGATAATTTACAGTAAAATCTTTGATGTTTCACTTACTGCGGATTAAAGTTTCCAGATTCACTGCTGAAGTTTGGAGGTGAATTTATGGACCAGTCACTCTTCATAGACACACAGCTGGGGGCTGTGGATCCTGATTTCAATGTTTCTTTCCTGTTAACATTAAACACAGTGAAACTCCAGCATTTACACAGTGAACTCCAACACACATCACACCTGTAGAAAAGATCAGAAACTGAAGAAAGTCACTCTCAGAACTGTAGGGTAGTGTGTGCAGTGATGTACCCTGACCCAGAGCTTCCTCCTCCACCACTGAACTCTGGAGAAGAATCCATGGACCATTCACTGGAGGCTGGAGACTCTGCACGCTTCCTCCTGAAAAACATAATGAAAATAACATTAACTATTTCCTTTATTAAAACTAGCCTGAACATGATGTGAAGTTCTGATATAAAAGTACTTACTTTTCTCCTCCACTCTTCTCCATCCTGTATCTGTAACTCTTTATTCACACAGCTGGACACAGCTGGCAGTTAACTGCATATCCTGATCCGTGCAGAAACATTTTTAAATCAATACATTATAAATCCCTACATTTACATAAGTTGACATTTTCTTGTCCGGACTGTATTACAAATAATCATTACATTACATTTGGCAGATGCTTTTGTCCAAAGCGACTTACAATGTTGAAGTAGAAAAGCAATAGAAGTTAAAGGTAAAAACAACAACTTTATACAGGGCCTAAAGGAGGTCAAAGGGAAATAATAGGATAGAGGAGTGAAGGAGGGGAAGAAGGAAATGAGGTTAGAAGTAGTTAGTGTGTTAGAGGTGTTAGGAGAGTAAGTGCTCTTTGAAGAGCTCTGTCTTCAGGAGTTTATTAAAGATAGTGAGAGATTCTCCTGATCTGGTAGTAGAAGGTAGTTAGTGTGTTAGAGGTGTTAGGAGAGTAAGTGCTCTTTGAAGAGCTCTGTCTTCAGGAGTTTATTAAAGATAGTGAGAGATTCTCCTGATCTGGTAGTAGAAGGTAGTTTGTTCCACCATTGGGGAACTCTGTATGAGAACAGTCTGGATTGCTTTGTGTGAGTGATTGTTTGGTAAAGCGAGGCGACGTTCATTGGAGGAGTGCAGCGGCCGGGAGGTAGCGTATGCCTTCAGGAGTGAATGCAGGTAGGAAGCAGCTGTGCTGTATCACCTTGTAGGCGATTGTAAGAGTTTTGAATTTGATACGGGCAGCAACTGGTAAACAATAGAGTTCAATGAGCAGTGGCTTGTGGCAACGTGACATGTGCCCGTTTTGGCTAGTTGAAGACCAGACGTGCTGCTGCATTCTGGATCATCTGGAGTTTTTTTTACTGCACAGGCCAGGAGGCCAGTTAGTAGGGCATTGCAGTAGTCGAGGCGTGAGATGACGACCGCTTGTACCAGGAGTTGGGTGGCCTGTTGTGTCAGAAACAGTCTAATTTTTCTGATGTTATAGAGTGCAAAGTGGCAGGATCGAGTAACTAAGGCCACATGGTGCGTGAAGAAGAGCTGATCATCAACCATAACACCCAGGGTCCTAGCAACCTTTGTTGGTGAGATAATTAAATAATAAATAAATAATAAATGTATTGCCTGTTTATTTTGTAAGTATTTAGTAAGTTTTGATACTGTTGTTTCAATAATAACTAAAATGTATAAAAAAAAAACTTAAGGGACAATTTGGTTGTGTTTTTTAAGTGCATTGCCAAAGTATGGGTTTCAAATGACCGAATTCAGGAAGAAAAACAAATATGATGGGGACATTCCAAACACAGACACATTTGAAACACACACACACAAAGAAACACACACACATCGAAACACACACACACACACACAAAGAAACACACACACATCGAAACACACAAAAAACACACACACACACATCAAAAAACACAGACACACACACAGACACACACACATTCTGCGACTTAATTGTAAGTGTAATCCGACACTGAGCTGATCTGAAAGTAGGTTCTGAGCAAAACTGAGAAATAAGAACATCTAGAACATGTTCTCCCTTTATTCTACACAGTGATATTCTATAATTCTCTTTAGTTCTGAACTTACCAGGAATTCATGTCCGTTCAGTAACTTCTCCCACTGTCTTCCGATAGTTTCTCTTTTTTAATGTGACAAACTGAGCGTTGCTGAAGCACAGGTTAGAGGGGGAGGTGTATGGGTAAAACCCCTGCAGGTAAGGATATGGACTCTCACAGTGGGCAGGTACTGTTTCACTGATGGAGTCTGCGGTGCGCATGTGCGAGGCTTGTGTGGGAGTAGAGTGAGTGGGCGAGGTGCTTGTGTGAAGCCTGGTTATGTGAGGGTGGTGATCCAGCAGCACGGTAGGAAAGGAGGCTGAAAGTTTGAGGCATTTTTAAATAAGTAAGCAATACTAAACTCATTTAAGGATGGTTTTATTTACAGTTTTTATCAACATGCACAATTAACACAATTCACAAAACCACCCAACACCCAAACTGCAAAATACCTCAGATATCCAGCAAAATGAAGCACTGCTCCCAAAGAATCTACATATAGCTTTATCAAACCAAACTTTTGCACCAATTAAAACACACTTCATTCAGATTACCAGATTTCTGCGGTAAACTTTAGTTAGGTAAAAGTTGATATACAGTATTTACAATCTACATCTACTATTCTCCCTCCCTCTCACTCTTCTTCCCTCTCACTCTTCCTTCCATTGTACTCTTCCTCCATCTTACCCTTCTCACTTTTCCTTCCCTCTCACTCTTCTTTCCTCTCAGTCTTCTATCCTCTCACTCTTCTTTCCTCTCAATCTTCGTTCCTCTCACTCTTCCTGTGATGGGCAGTGCTGCACCGCGGGCTGCCAGCAGGGGGACTAGTAGACATAGGGGAGGAAATGGTAGAGTGGTATCCCAAAATCTCCAACTCCCAGGATCCCCGGCAGTGATCAGCGTCAACAAGCTGCACCTGTGCACTACCCTATATAAACCTCAGTCAAACCAGACCTCACTGTTGCACCTTCACAGAGGGGTGACCGGTACTAGAGGGTATAAAAAAGAAAAGAAAAGAAAAGAAAAATCTCAAAAGAAGGAAATAGGACTGAAAAGAAAGTCACACAAAAAGAGAAAAGAAAAGAACATATCTCAAATAGAGCATAAAGAGAGGTTTCAGCCAGTTTTGAGTTTGGTTGTGTTTTAGTTTGTTTATTTAAACTTAGAAGCTGTCTTTTGTTGGTACAAGCCATTTTATGGCATTTCCTTTGTTCTGTTTCCCTCCTTTTTTCCCCCCACACCTCTTGTGGGGTGTTTTTCCCTCCCATTCTAGCAGCTAGCCCTAGCCCCTTAAGCACAACACCTTTAAAATTATTATCCCAAAAGCATTACTAGAACTGAATAATAAATAATAGAACGATATCCTTATAAGTATATCTATCTATCTATCTATCTATCTATCTATCTATCTATCTATCTATCTATCTATCTTTACATTTAGGGCATTTAGCTGACACTCTTATCCAGAGCGACTTACAAGGTTATTCCTAATACAGAGTTGAGCCAATGTAGTTCTGGGAATTGAACCCCAGTCTCCCACATGATGTGTTAGCTCACTGGCACACAGTGGTGTTATCCACTGCACCACACTAACCAATGGATATCCATTGTCCATTGTATATTCATATCTGCTCTGCACTTGGCTCCCACACCTACCCCAACGGTAACACTTCCTCCCTCTATCACTCTTGCTTCCTCTCTCAAACTTCCTTCTCTCTCTCACACTTCCGCAAAACTTTGCTAATTCTTAACAACACGTTTTAATATGGCAATGTGTGTTTTTTTGTCAGATTGTTGTGTTTTATGCAGTGAATTGAGTTAAGTTTATTTATTTATTAATAATAAATAAATTACTTATTTATTAAGTGCTGTTTTGAATTGTTAAATGTGTGTAAAGCAGAAAATGTGTTTAGAGTTTTGGAGACTTGAGAAGAGTTTATATCCTCTGTGTGTCAGTTTAAATAATTGTGATACACATTTCATTTTAGTGTCTTAACAGTTGGAAAAAAACTGTAATAAGGGGATGAATGTGTAAAGTACTGAAATGGATGTGAGATATTTTATATTGTACTAGATCGCAAATCTAGTCAGACTGCCCAACAAATAGAGCCTCGACTACCAGACTCTGCAACAGCTTCTTCCACCAGGTAGTCAGACACCTCAACACAAACGGCCTCCACTACCAGACTCGGCAACAGCTTCTTCCACCAGGCAGTCAGACTCCTAAAAAAAAAACTGCCTCCACTACCAGACTCAGCAACAGCTTTATCCACCAGGTAGTCAGACACCTCAACTCACAGAGCCTCCACTACCAGACTCTGCAACAGCTTCTTCCACCAGGTAGTCAGATTCCCCAACACACAGAGCCTCTACTACCACTATTTTTCTTGTCATAGATGCTTAAATACTAAAGCAGAAGTGCAGCTGATATCCGGGATAAAGTTCAGTGATCTTTACCCCTTTGCTGGGTAAGCTTTTTTTTTTTTTTTTTAAATATATCCAGCTCTGGAAAAAATGGAGAGCAGTTTCAGTTTCAGTTTCTGAATCAGTTTCTCTGATTTAGCTATTTATAGGTTTATGTTTGAGTAAAATGAACATTGTTGTTTTATTCTATAAACTACAGACAACATTTCTCCCAAATTCCAAATAAAAAATTGTCATTTAGAGCATTTATTTACAGAAAATGAGAAATGGCTGAAATATAGAAATAGAGAAATTTTTTAGACCTCAAATAATGCAAAGAAAACAAGTTCATATTCATAAAGTTTTAAGAGTTCAGAAATCAATATTTGGTGGAATAATCCTGGTTTTTATCACAGTTTTTTCATGCATCTTGGCATCATGTTCTCCTCCACCAGTCTTACACACTGCTTTTGGATAACTTTATGCTGCTTTACTCCTGGTGTAAAAAATCAAGCAGTTCAGTTTGGTGGTTTGATGGTTTGTGATCATCCATCTTCCTCTTGATTATATTCCAGAGGTTTCAATTTGGTAAAATCAAAGAAACCCATAATTTTTAGTGGTCTTCTTTTTTCACATTAACTCACCTGAACATTTAGTCCCCTGTGGGCAATGCTAAAATCACTATTACGAACTGTACAGCAGGCAAGACTTTCACTATTTTTAGATTTTACCAGACAATGATATACTTTAGAGTTGTCAGAGGTGAAATGAGTGTCCAGGAGACCTTGTAGTAACACTGAATTACTGAAAAACTAAGGGACTTTACAAATTATGAAATAATAAGAAAGATAATTATGATTAAAGCAATATTAAAAACATCTAAAAAGAGACCAGCAACATGAGCTAAACAAGCAATGAGTAAGTACTATTTAGTGATAAAACTCCTGCATCCGGACTGCAACTGAAAAAGTTTTGCCTTTGTTCGGTCACATGACTTGACCGAGAGTTCAGTAGCTCCTCCATTTCCACTCACTGTTGTGTTTTTTAACATGGATCTCCATGGAAACGTGCACCCAAAGTGTAATAACGGTGCGCGGCAGTGGAGAAATATCTATTTTATTAAAGGCCGAAAGGACGAAACTCAGAGATGTGCGTCCGGACGGGACTAAAATTACCGGAGGAGCACGGAGTTCAGAGAAAAACAGTAGATAATTCAGCCTGTAATTTTCTCAGAGGACGTCTGAGAAAAACACCTACACGATCGTTCTGGATGGGAATAAAATCACAGTGAATAAAAAAACATAAAAGAGAAAATTACCCAGAACCCCCTGAGATATTAATTCTGTGTGGATAGGACTTTAGGATCACAGACGGGATCTTGCCAGCTGCTTGCTTCTTAGTGAATTATTTACATTTTGTTTTTATTTACATATATTTTTAAGTTTTACACCGCATCCAAATGGTTTTGGATCTTTGCTCTTCTGCTTGTTTTAAGAATAATCTGCATTAAAATTGTTTCATGCATGTTTTTCCTGTAAACAAGATCTAGAAGTTCCTAAGAACAGCTTGTAGGTGTGATGCTGTGGTTTTTACAGCCCGTAGTGTGATGTGTTTATCATTAGTAGCAGAAGATGGTCAGAAAGATACAGATATGATGTGGCACTGATCTCATTTACTTATTTCCTGATGCAGCTTTTGTAAACATGGTCTTAAAATACAGACTGCATATTGGGTATATCTGAGTAACAAGGCATAGAACCATAACCATAAAATGGAAGTTTGATCTAGTACATAATTAGCATAATTTGGGGTATCATTGGGTGAACCAAGCAATCAGAGCTCTTATATGAAACCTTTGTCAGGACGATTTTTCAGAACCCAACACTGTCTAAATATCTATTACCATTACTGCAGAAAACAGGACTCCAGTAGTGTACAAGTTGGTAACATTTATTTTAGGTTTTTTCAATGCATCACATGACACTTCTCACTGTCTATTGATAACTATTTTTATCAAAAAAGGTGTTTTTAAGTTTAAAGATCCTACATATGGTGTTTTTCAAGTTAAAGATTCATCTGGTCACCCTTATTAGTGCCATATGAAGATCATGCATTAGAAAGTTAATGTGAAGACCCCCGTGAAGACTAAACCCTTACATTCTCACACATCCCTTCCAGGTCACTCTCTTGCCCTTTAAGTCCACACAAATGTCCTTATATTTTAGAGAACAAATAAGAATAAACACTTATATAAAGCAAGTAAAAATCATTTTCCAGACACCTTGCCCTTAAAGAAAAGCAAAAACTTTATTTTCTTGGGGGTCCAAGACTTTTCCTCGGAGGACGTAAACATGAGGGCCTGGCCAATCCTGGATTGGACTGTGGTTGGTCTTCAGAATGCCTTACAGGACTCTAATTTCCAATTCTCTCACATGTTCAATAAAAACACTCTTTGGTTAAGTTCACATTACAATCCACATTAAATTGCTCAAATCAGACTTTTTGCTCAGATCGGATTTGGCGGTTCACATTCACAAATGAAAAAATGATACAGTGATCTGTATCTGTGTTTAATGTGAACGAATCTGTCTCTGAAATGTCTCACATAAACGCCTCCTTTTTCACCAACAACAAAAACCCTCATATTAGAGAGACTCGTAAACAGCTGCTCTGAAGTTCATGCTCAGCTCCAGGAGGTGAAAAAAGGACAGGTGGTTTGCTTTTGCTGTTTTTGCAGCTATAGCTGCACAGCTGCACCAAGAGATGTGTGGGTACGAGAGAGAAGCACGTAGCACTAATGCTAATGCTAATCTGTAAAAGCTAAAAGACGCATTCATTCATATTTGACTGTTTTTATTAATGCCGCATGTCCGTGGATCAGATATGTATCTGATTTAGGATCACATATGAAAGTGACTGAGCCAAAATCTGAAAATCTGAGCCATTTCAGCCTGGTAATGTGAACATAGCCTCTCACACCCTGAGCCTCCACCACCAGTCCACAGTGCTTTCCAGACCCAGACGCTGTGGGTGACTTTTCAGTTTCCTTCTCCTTGGTTTTGCTCCTCTTGATGGTGTGGCGATGCCTGATCCAGCTCTCTCCACTGGTGCCACCCTGCATCTTCCTCACCAATACACTTATATATGTTTTTTATTATCTTTCTACCCATTCATCACAAACCCTTCCCTCTTCTACCAGCCCTGCTAATTCCACAGGTGCTTCAGAAGACCTTTCCAAGGTGTTCCAGATGTCTGTAGCCACCTTCTTGCTGCCAATAGCTGCCCTGGTTCCTCTTCCCTGGCAAACAATTATTTAACCCTTTGAACTCTAGGCTGTTCAGTTAATTTATGCACTCTGTGTAACATTTAAGTCTTGAAACCGAGTTGAAGTTACTTAAATTAATCTGAAATTAAATTTACTTAAAAAAAGCAAATGCAGAAAGTTGCGAAACTTTTTTTTAAGTCAATTTTACTCATCATTTTTTCAGTGCAGTCATTACCGGCAAAGGATCCTCAACAAAGTATTAAAAATAAATATTTTATTTGTGGTAAAGTTCACATGTCCAATTACTTTTGACAGCTTACTAAGGACAGCTTGTAGGTGTGATCTTGTGGTTTCTAGAGAAGAGAAGATGTCCTGAGAGATAAAGACCTGATATGGCACCTGATTTTATCTTATTTACATATTAACAGCTTTTGTACCCACATGTAGACTAACACTACCTCCTGGATATTAGATCTGAGTAAGAAGGTATAGATCCATAACCACCGATATGATGGCTCAGTTAACCTGGATAGATATAGTTTTGTTGAGAAATTAAATTTGAGGGTTTTTACAGGTATCTTGTGTCTGGTTTCTCCTCATACTTGCTTGTGTTTAAGTGAGAAGATAGACTAGCCATGGCTTGTTTAGTGTTTCTGCTGACGTCCTCAGCAGCCTGATATATGAAATATGTGTCAGTGGTGAAAAACTGACCTGGAAGAGGCCTACAGTTAGATACAGCCACATCTGCCCAGATAAACAAGGGTAAAAATATTTAAAACCTCAGTTAAAGGAGAACTCCGGTGTGAAATGGACTTTGGGTGTATTTATTAAAACATGATAAAAAGTACTAATCTGTGTTGAATATCTCTCCTCCGCTCTCCTGCAGTTTTCTGACATCCAGTATTTTCTGCTCTTTACCCAAACAGGCTTTAGAATGAGTGATATGGGGCATATTTTACCCTGCAGATAAATCACTTTTTACACCGTCATTCAGCACAAAGTAGCTCCACACTTCATTGGTAGAATCAGGAGATTTAAAACCAGACATTTAGAGCTTTAAAACTGAACAAGAAGTTTATTTAAAAAACACTGTTTAAATCCCATAGTGTAGGTAAATCTCCGGGCGCCGCCATATTTAATTTAATCACAATAAGTCAACCATGGAGCAGAAGGAATAGGGAGGATAGTTGAGTGGATTGGAAAATTAATTATTTGAAAATGCATGAATTCCAGCTGTTTGTGACGGTCTCGTCCTGTTTCTGAGTCTCTCTGGGGTCTTTTTCAGAAAGCTGATAAATCACATAATTTTTGCTGCACTACGATTTAAGATGTCACGTGTTTTAAACAAACTAATATTTTTTTTTAATGTTTGTGTATATTGCATTTATTGAGTCACTTCACTTTTACCCATGTGCACCCAGGGACAATAATCTAATGCAGTACTCAAATGTATTTTGAAAATGTAAGAAAATTGCCCATTTTCAATGTATGTCTTTAACATTTAGCTTTATTTGGCAAACATGAATTCAGTGTACTGAAAAAAGTGCACTGAAGTGCTTTTTAGCTGAAATGTATTTTACAGTCTTGGAAAGATATACAGGGGTTGGAGAATAAAACTGAAGCACCTGGTTTTAGAGCACAATAATTGATTGTGGTGACGGACAGTTCTGGTGGAAACAGGAGAGTTGAGGTGCACATTGAATTCTGCGTGATTTGATCAGCCGTGGTTTTATGTTTTTTGGATACAATCCGGGTTAGCACCCGAACATCCCTTTCAGACAGCTTCCTCTTACAGCGTCCACAGTTAATCCTGTTGGATGTGGTTGGTGCTTCTTGGTGGTATGCTGACATTACCCTGGATACCGTGGCTCTTGATGCATCACAAAGACTTGCTGTCTTGGTCACAGATGCTCCAGCAAGACGTGCACCAACAATTTGTCCTCTTTTGAACTCTGGTATGTCTCCCATAATGTTGTGTTCATTGTAATATTTAGAGCAGAACTGTGCTCTTACCCTGCTAATTGAACCTTCACACTCTGCTCTTACTGGTGCAATGTGCAATTAATGAAGATTGATCACCAGGCTGCTCCAATTTAAATGTAAATAGTTATGACAAAAAAGGAAACGCAATGAAAATAAGAGAGTTGGCCTGTACTGCAGATCTACGTTTATTAAAGCTGTTTTTCATTTTTTTCAAGAGCCATTCCACCGAAACGATTCCATTTCTGGACCCAGGAAATTACATGCATAAATGTGCACGCAGAATAACTTTAAAGTACATTTTATTATTAAGCATAGTGTTTTGTATATTCACCTAATTGTAAAAGTAAGATATGTAATTAGAAAAATAAACATTAATAAAAACTACTTAGAACCATAAAAATATAGCATTTGTTACCTGTCCCCACTCTGTAACTATACTTTTTAAACTTTGCATTGTTATGTGACTCCAAATTCCATCTAAGCTTATTTTTTTCATAATAAATTCATAATATTTATGTTACAATACACATTTTAGTTGAGTTTTACTCGGTCCTGTTACCATAACACACTATCCAATCTGAAACCCTTGGATCATCTATAACAGGAAGTGACATCATCAGCTGGTTCTGGTTCTGAAGATCATGGGAAGAGCAGAATTAAGGTCCTCATTAGCTTTTCTGTATATTTGATCTTATTGTAACGATAACACTCAGTCCTGTTACCTACGTTAATTCTTACATCTTATTTCTTTATTTTTTTATACAAATTTGGGGGGAAATCCCTAGAATGAGCTCAGTATCCTCATGCTGTTAGCATAGCCGCCATTTAGCTCTTTTTCATATTTTTCTGTTCTGTTCCAGTAACAGGAGTGAGTGCCAGTAACAGGAGGGATTATTTTGTCATAAATATCAATTATTTGAACTTGCAGTTAACTATTTCTTTAAAATAAAGCAGAATTAGTTTGCAAGTAAATTTAATTTCAAATAAATTTAAGTAACTTCAACTCGGTTTCAAGATTTAAATGTTACACAGAGTAAATAAGAGAACTGAACTTCAGTCAATCCTTTCTTTTAGTAAACTTTACTTCATTTCTGCATACAATATTACCTAATTACAATTACTTAATTTACACAATAATGCTGAAATAATTCATGATACAAAATATATTATAATTCCTGAAATGTTAATATTTTTATGTTAACACACACATATTACACTGTCTCAACACTGGATGGCATGTTATACATTCTTTATACTAGTTTACTAAAATAATGTATTACATGCATCTATGTGTTGAGACAGTGAGACTTGGTCTGTTTCTAAAATAAATCTTTGAGATTATGTAAATATTTGAATGTGTTTTTTAACTAAAATTATATAACTTAGTATTGTATAAATTAAGTAATTGTATGCAGAAATTACTAAAGTTACTAAAGTTACTAAAAGAAAGGATTGATTCAGTAAAAACAAATGAAGTAACGTTTTTTAAAAGAAAGGATTGACTGATTGATTGACTCTTGAAACCGAGTTGAAGTTACTGAAATTAATCTGAAATTAAATTTACTTAAAAAAAGCAAATGCAGAAAGTTGGGAAACTTTTTAAAGTAAATTTTATTCATCATTTTTCAGTGTACAGCTCAGAACTGTAGTTAAACAGCTCAGTTTAAACTCTTTAACCTTCATTCAGGCTCGGGCTCATAATGAGAGTTTACGGGTCGGGCTCGGGTAGAGTCAGGCTGGAGATTCTGGGCCTGATGTGAACTCTAGTCCACATGCACTTCGTCTAAACACACCTAAAGTGAGCGTTACTAACAGCTTTTAGGTGTGATGTTGTGGTTTCTCAAGTGCATCGTTTGAGGTGTGTCTTTAGAAGCAGCTGTAGGCGTGATATCACACATTTATCTTATTTACATATTTCCCAAAGCAGCTTTTTTATGCACAACAGCTGTGACTGAACAGTTTTTGCTGGATTTCACTGTTTTTCATTCATTGTTTTTATCGCTTTTACAGCAGTTGGTGGAGAGTTTTATCCAGGGCTTTAGAGATAAATGGAGATCAGCAGCACAGACTGATCACTGTTTAATACTTACATTAAACTAAAAGCATTAAACACTAAATATAATCACAAGTATCACTGATAGCTGAACTCATTTCTCATATTTATTAAACTTTAAAACAGTTGAAAAGTCCTGGAGATTTGTCGTACTGAAGAACCTCTGATGCACTTTCAGCTGTTATAGTTGCAACATGGCCCACCATAACAGCTGTTATTTTTGGGAAAAATAAAAGGATTTAAGTGTGCCTTATTTTACAGTTGGAACATTCGACTTCATTTGTCAGTTCTAGAGGAAATTGTGTTTTTTTTATTATATGTACACACACTACAACAACGACTCTTGACAGTTGTGGCCTTAATGTATCAAAAGTCTGTTGGGCTGATGAAAATGGTCAAATAAATTAGTTTTAAATGAGTTTTAATGCTGTACTTACAAAAAAAAGCTCAGTTTTAATGTTTTACTTATTAAATTAGTTCAGTTTTAATGCTCTGCGATGGATTGGCAGACTGTCCAGGGTGTAGACTAACTTAGCTGGGATAGGCTCCAGAATCATGCATCCAGCATCATGAACGCATGAATGTTCTAATGCTCTGTTTACTAAAAAAAAGCTTAGATTTAATGTTCTTCTAACTAAAAAAGCTCATTTTTAATGCTCTACTTATTATAAAAGTTCAGTTTTAATGCTGTACTCACTAAAAACCTTAGTTTTAACAGTGTATTTACTAAAAAAAAAGCTCAGTTTTATCGCTCTACTAACTAAAAGAGCTAATTTTAAATGCTATAATTACAAAAAAATCTGATTGAATATTTTACTTGCTAAAAAAACTCAATTTTAAATCTCTATTTACTGAAAAGCTTAGTTTTAATACTCTACTCACTGAAAAAGTTATGTTTTACCACTGTACTTATTTTAAAAATTTAATGCTCTACACAAAAAATGTGTTTTAATGTTCTTCCTACTAAAATGGTCAGTTTTAATGTTGTACTTACTAAAAACCCAGTTTTAAATGTCTAATTACAAAAAGCTTACTTTTAATGCTTTAAAACGTATTAAATGTGTTCTGTTTTAATGCTCTACTACTTAAAAATATTTTTAATGATCTTTTTACTTAGGGGGCTCAGTTGTAATGCTTTACTCAGTAAAATGCTTAGTTTTTACTCTCCTATTTCTAAAGAAGCTGAGTTTGAGTGCTCAATTGATTGATTACATAGAAAAAAAGAGGAGGAGCCAGGACAGAGATGGGGAGTGGCCATTGCAGAGAGGGGAGGGGCCAGGGCTGAGAGGGGAGGGACAGGACAGAGGGGGAGTGGCCATTACGGAGAGGGGAGGAGTTAGGGCAGAGAGGGGGAGGAGCCAGACAGCACAGAATGGATATAAAAGACTGTGGAGCTGCTGCATCCAGATCATCTGCAGACGGCGGTTCTGTGAGATTCCTGAATACAGCAGCAGCTCCTGAGGAAGATTTCATCTCAACTCTGAAAATGAGCAAAGAAGGTAAGAACAGACATAATTCTCAATTAAATATCTCATCATTTATCATTTATTCTCATTACTGCATTTGAATGGAGATATCTTATTGTAAGTAAATCAAGCTCTGGGTCTGCTTATGTTATAATGTGATTTTTTTCTGTTTGAATATGGAGTAAATTTTGTGCCAAAAGTTTTATACAAAAAAATTAAATCTGCAGTCAAAATGTTGAAAATCAAAATCAAAAATTGTATGTTGCAAATTCAAAAGAGAAACAATATATAGCAAATATATCTTTTTAAATATACTTGGTTTCTTTATTGTCTTTTGCAGTTATTTGAAAATTATTTCCGTGTGGATTTTGCCATTCTTTACTTTTATTTTTGTGTTTTTGTGAATTTTCTGTGGATTTTTAAAATATTTTTCTGTTAAAGACTTTTGCTTCTGGAATCTCTGGTTTGCTTCTGCTTTAGTTTTTTGCTTCTAAGTTTTGGCACACTTTTAACAGGTGGGCGGTGCTGAGAAGAAGGTGATTCCCTTAAATTTCCATTGGTCAGCTGGTTTTGGACTTTTACAATTAAATTAAATTAAACTTTATGTTTAATGTCATATTTATTCTGTAAGCAAGTGTTTTACTTCCTAAATTCTTTTCTTTGGGATAAATAAAGCATCTATCTATCTATCTATCTATCTATCTATCTATCTATCTATCTATCTATCTATCTATCTATCTATCTATCTACTCCATTAAAAAGCTCACGTTAGCGCGGTGTGCTAAATATTCACGCACAAAGTAGATAACTAGCTAACTCACTAGCTCACTGACTAGGTAACTCACTAGTTCACTAACTAGTGTTGGGAAAATCAGCACTGCCCTCAACTGCTCCAGTGCGTTCCCCTTGATTCTTTAGATGGAAGCCCGAAGTAGAGTTGATAGAGAGACAGGATACTTAGATCTTCAGCAAATTAGCAATTTATTACTACAGAGCTCTGGGAACCCCTTCCACTCAGACAGAGTTTCAGTAGAAGAAGTTACAATTGCAAGACCTTATATCCCCAAAACCCCACCCATACATCCTGTGCAAATGTCAGTTAAGCGGTTCCTCAGCAACTGTTTCTACCTGATTGAGTTAAAACATGTATTGATTGCTACTGTTGTCTACCTGTACTCCGGCCTCATCTCTGCTGCTTAGGCGCCGACTTCTGCATTACATGCTACATACTGGACATTCAGTTTTGAGGGGTCAGCCTAACTGTCCTTTGCACACTCACCCACATACACAGTTCAGGTCAAATATCCAGAAACAACTCACTAGTTTCAGCCACTTGAGTCCGCAGAAACAAGATCACTCACATGACACTTCATTCTCTTAATCATAATCAGGTTTTTGGATTAAATGTCATTTTGTTTGATCAGCTGAAAAAATACCTTTAAAATTAATATTTATTATTTCTTAACACTGGGTAACTCACTAGACCACTGACTGGGTAACTCACTAGTTCACTAACTAGCTAACTCACTAGCTCACTGACTACGTAACTATCTAACTCACTTGCTCACTGATTAGGTAACTCACTACCTCACTAACTAGCTAACTGACTAGGTAACTAGCTAACCCACTAGCTCAGTGACTAGCTAACTCACTAACTAGCTAACTCACTAACTAGCTAACTCACTAGCTCACTGACTAGCTAACTCACTAACTAGCTAACTCACTAGCTCACTGACTAGGTAACTAGCTAACCCACTAGCTCACTGACTAGCTAACTCACTAGCTCACTGACTAGGTAACTCACTAACTACCTAAATCACTAGCTCCCTGACTAGCTAATTGACTAGCTCACTAACTAGCTAACTAACTAGCTCACTAACTAGCTAACTCACAAGCTCACTGACTAGCTAACTCACTAGCTCACTGACTACGTAACTCACTAACTAGCTAACTCACTAGCTCATTGACTAGGTACCTAGCTAACTCACTAGCTCACTGACTGGGTAACTCACTAGTTCAGTAACTAGTGTTGTAGAAAAGAAATGAAAGATGGGTCCACACCCACCCTTCATCCGGGGTACAACTCCCCTGCGTGTTCGTTTGATAGAGAGAGTCAGACAGGTGGAGTGAAGTTGAAAGCAAACCAAGTATTTATTACAAAGTACTGAATATTCAGGAGAACCCACACATGAAAGACTAACAGCCGTCCCAGTATAAGTTCTGACCCCCCCTCTGATCTGACTCCATGTTTTATACCCCAAATGACGTGAAACCTGCTGATGAGGCGTTGCTAACGATTAGCTCATGTTAATATGCATAATTTCACGTGTTAGTGCTCAAGTTTCACGTGTCTGACCGGACCACTAGTGTTTGGCCTTGACTGTGTTCTTCCAGAATGGAACATCATGGCACTATCTGTGTGTGTGTGCGTCACCCCCCTCTTTGAAGCCGCTGCAGGTTCCCCCACACACAGAAGGCCGCTTTGATCTAAAAGCCTCCTCTGTAGAAATTTAGTCTCGTGCCGAGTGTACCAGCCGATGATTGATGACCGTCAGTTATGGTCATGCAGTGAACGAAATGCTTCAAGCATGAGCTACGCAATAGTCACACAATAGATTTCATATGTTATATGTTAATGTGTTAATAACGCGTGGTTAGTCCGCCATACAATAGATCCTATGTGTTAGTAAACGCCTTATGTATCATGTGGGTTAATTTGTCATAATAAAGTCTGTGTTAGTCACATGCCTGATCAAACAATGTTTATCTATATGTGTAAATAATATATATTGTGAGTATTGGTTAATCTTCTATATAAATGTGTATAAAATACACTGTGAGTAATAAAAATGATCAAATACAATGTGAGTATTGGTTAATGCATATAAAATACAAGGTTTCACACAATGATCATGTAATTATAGATACTAAGATAAGTAATCATAACTGAAAGATATTTGTCGATACACCCAAGGTAAAATAAACAGTTACTCTTCACTAGGTAACTCACTAGCTCACTGACTAGGTAACTAGCTAACTCACTAGCTCACTGACTAGGTAACTGGCTAACTCACTAACTAGCTAACTCACTAGCTCACTGACTAGCTAACTCACTAGCTCACTGACTAGCTAACTCACTTGCTCACTGACAAGGTAAATCACTAGCTCACTGACTACGTAACTCACTAGCTCACTGACTAGCTAACTCACTTGCTCACTGACTAGGTAATTCACTTGCTCACTTATTAGGTAACTCACTAACTAGCTAACTCACTAGCTCACTGACTAGGTAACTAGCTAACTCGCTAGCTCACTGACTAGGTAACTAGCTAACTCACTAGCTCACTGACTGGGTAACTCACTAGTTCACTAACTAGGTAACTCACTAGCTCACTGACTGGGTAACTCACTAGTTCACTAACTAGGTAACTCACTAGCTCACTGACTAGGTAACTAGCTAACTCACTAGCTCACTGACTAGGTAACTAGCTAACTCACTAACTAGCTAACTCACTAGCTCACTGACTAGGTAACTAGCTATCCCACTAGCTCACTGACTAGCTAACTCACTAGCTCACTAACTAGCTAACTCACTAACAAGCTAACTCACTAGCTCACTGACTAGCTAACTCACTAGCTCACTGATTAGGAAACTCACTACCTCACTAACTAGCTAACTCACTAGCTCACTGATTAGGTAACTTACTAGCTCACTGACTAGGTAACTCACTTACTAGCTAACTCACTAGCTCACTGACTAGCTAACTGACTAGCTCACTAACTAGCTAACTCACTAGCTCACTAACTAGCTAACTGACTAGCTTACTAACTATCTAACTCACTTGCTAACTGATTAGGTAACTCACTAACTAGCTAACTCACTAGCTCACTGACTGGGTAACTCACTAGTTCACTAACTAGGTAACTCACTAGCTCACTGACTAGGTAACTAGCTAACTCACTAGCTCACTGACTAGGTAACTAGCTAACTCACTAACTAGCTAACTCACTAGCTCACTGACTAGGTAACTAGCTATCCCACTAGCTCACTGACTAGCTAACTCACTAGCTCACTAACTAGCTAACTCACTAACAAGCTAACTCACTAGCTCACTGACTAGCTAACTCACTAGCTCACTGATTAGGAAACTCACTACCTCACTAACTAGCTAACTCACTAGCTCACTGATTAGGTAACTTACTAGCTCACTGACTAGGTAACTCACTAACTAGCTAACTCACTAGCTCACTGACTAGCTAACTGACTAGCTCACTAACTAGCTAACTCACTAGCTCACTGACTAGCTTACTAACTATCTAACTCACTTGCTAACTGATTAGGTAACTCACTAACTAGCTAACTCACTAGCTCACTGATTAGGTAACTCAACTAGCTCACTGACTAGGTAACTCACTAGCTCACTAACTAGCTAACCAACTTGCTCACTGATTAGGTAACTCACTACCTCACTAACTAGCTAACTCACTAGCTCACTGACTAGGTAACTCAACTAGCTCACTGATTAGGTAACTCACTAGCTCACTAACTAGCTAACCAACTTGCTCACTGATTAGGTAACTCACTACCTCACTAACTAGCTAACTCACTAGCTCACTGACTAGGTAACTCAACTAGCTCACTGACTAGGTAACTCACTAGCTCACTGACTAGGTAACTCAACTAGCTTACTGACTAGGTAACTCACTAGCTCACTGACTAGCTAACTCACAAGCTCACTAACTAGCTAACTCACTAGCTTACTGACTAGCTAACTGACTAGCTCACTGACTAGGTAACTCACTAGCTCACTGACTGGGTAACTCACTAGTTCACTAACTAGGTAACTCACTAGCTCACTGACTAGGTAACTAGCTAACTCACTAGCTCACTGACTAGGTAACTCACTAGCTCACTGACTAGGTAACTAGCTAACTCACTAACTAGCTAACTCACTAGCTCACTGACTAGGTAACTAGCTATCCCACTAGCTCACTGACTAGCTAACTCACTAGCTCACTGACTAGGTAACTCACTAGCTTACTAACTATCTAACTCATTTGCTCACTGATTAGGTAACTCACTACCTCACTAACTAGCTAACTCACTAGCTCACTGATTAGGTAACTTACTATCTCACTGACTAGGTAACTCACTAACTAGCTAACTCACTAGCTCACTGACTACCTAACTGACTAGCTCACTAACTAGCTAACTCACTAGCTCACTAACTAGCTAACTGGCTAGCTTACTAACTATCTAACTCACCTGCTCACTGATTAGGTAACTCACTACCTCACTGACTAGGTAACTAGCCAACTCACTAGCTCACTGACTAGGTAACTAGCTAACTCACTAACTCACTAGCTCACTGACTAGGTAACTAGCTATCCCACTAGCTCACTGACTAGCTAACTCACTAGCTCACTAACTAGCTAACTCACTAACAAGCTAACTCACTAGCTCACTGACTAGCTAACTCACTAGCTCACTGATTAGGTAACTTACTAGCTCACTGACTAGGTAACTCACTAACTAGCTAACTCACTAGCTCACTGACTAGCTAACTGACTAGCTCACTAACTAGCTAACTCACTAGCTCACTAACTAGCTAACTGACTAGCTTACTAACTATCTAACTCACTTGCTAACTGATTAGGTAACTCACTACCTCACTAACTAGCTAACTCACTAGCTCACTGATTAGGTAACTCAACTAGCTCACTGACTAGGTAACTCACTAGCTCACTAACTAGCTAACCAACTTGCTCACTGATTAGGTAACTCACTACCTCACTAACTAGCTAACTCACTAGCTCACTGACTAGGTAACTCAACTAGCTCACTGATTAGGTAACTCACTAGCTCACTAACTAGCTAACCAACTTGCTCACTGATTAGGTAACTCACTACCTCACTAACTAGCTAACTCACTAGCTCACTGACTAGGTAACTCAACTAGCTCACTGATTAGTTAACTCACTACCTCACTAACTAGCTAACTCTCTAGCTCACTGACTAGGTAACTCACTAGCTCACTGACTAGGTAACTCAACTAGCTTACTGACTAGGTAACTCACTAGCTCACTGACTAGCTAACTCACAAGCTCACTAACTAGCTAACTCACTAGCTTACTGACTAGCTAACTGACTAGCTCACTGACTAGGTAACTCACTAGCTCACTGACTGGGTAACTCACTAGTTCACTAACTAGGTAACTCACTAGCTCACTGACTGGGTAACTCACTAGTTCACTAACTAGGTAACTCACTAGCTCACTGACTAGGTAACTAGCTAACTCACTAGCTCACTGACTAGGTAACTAGCTAACTCACTAACTAGCTAACTCACTAGCTCACTGACTAGATAACTAGCTATCCCACTAGCTCACTGACTAGCTAACTCACTAGCTCACTGACTAGCTAACTCACTAGCTCACTGACTAGCTAACTCACTAGCTCACTGACTAGGTAACTCACTAGCTTACTAACTATCTAACTCACTTGCTCACCGATTAGGTAACTCACTACCTCACTAACTAGCTAACTCACTAGCTCACTGATTAGGTAACTTACTATCTCACTGACTAGGTAACTCACTAACTAGCTAACTCACTAGCTCACTGACTAGCTAACTGACTAGCTCACTAACTAGCTAACTCACTAGCTCACTAACTAGCTAACTGACTAGCTTACTAACTATCTAACTCACCTGCTCACTGATTAGGTAACTCACTACCTCACTAACTAGCTAACTCACTGATTAGGTAACTCAACTAGCTCACTGACTAGGTAACTCACTAGCTCACTAACTAGCTAACCAACTTGCTCACTGATTAGGTAACTCACTACCTCACTAACTAGCTAACTCACTAGCTCACTGACTAGGTAACTCACTAGCTCACTGATTAGGTAACTCACTACCTCACTAACTAGCTAACTCACTAGCTCACTGATTAGGTAACTCAACTAGCTCACTGACTAGGTAACTCACTAGCTCACTGACTAGGTAACTCAACTAGCTTACTGACTAGGTAACTCACTAGCTTACTGACAAGCTAACTCACTAGCTCACTGACTAGCTAACTCACTAGCTCACTAACTAGCTAACTCACTACCTGACTAACTAGCTAACTCACTAGCTTACTGACTAGGTAACTCACTAGCTTACTAACTATCTAACTCACTTGCTCACTGATTAGGTAACTCACTACCTCACTAACTAGCTAACTCACTAGCTCACTGATTAGGTAACTTACTATCTCACTGACTAGGTAACTCACTAACTAGCTAACTCACTAGCTCACTGACTAGCTAACTGACTAGCTCACTAACTAGCTAACTCACTAGCTCACTAACTAGCTAACTGACTAGCTTACTAACTATCTAACTCACTTGCTCACCGATTAGGTAACTCACTACCTCACTAACTAGCTAACTCACTAGCTCACTGATTAGGTAACTCAACTAGCTCACTGACTAGGTAACTCACTAGCTCACTAACTAGCTAACCAACTTGCTCACTGATTAGGTAACTCACTACCTCACTAACTAGCTAACTCACTAGCTCACTGACTAGGTAACTCATCTAGCTCACTGACTAGGTAACTCACTAGCTCACTGACTAGGTAACTCAACTAGCTTACTGACTAGGTAACACACTAGCTTACTGACAAGCTAACTCACTAGCTCACTGACTAGCTAACTCACTAGCTCACTAACTAGCTAACTCACTACCTCAATAACTAGCTAACTCACTAGCTTACTGACTAGCTAACTGACTAGCTCACTGACTAGGTAACTCACTAGCTCACTAACTAGCTAACTCACTAACTAGCTAACTCACTAGCTCACTAACTATCTAACTCACTAGCTTACTGACTAGCTAACTGACTAGCTCACTGACTAGGTAACTCACTAGCTCACTAACTAGCTAACTCACTAACTAGCTAACTCACTAGCTCACTGACTAGGTATCATACTTTGTGCGTGAATATTTAGCACACTTCGATAACGTGAACTTTTTAATGGAGTGAAACACTTAGAGAAAAATAGAACATTAAATATAAAGTTCATATGAAATGTAATTGTAAAAGTATCTGCTGCTGCTGTTTTGCTGGAAGCTGTTCACTCTTGTGTTTGGAACATATCCCTGAGCGGAGCCCCACTTTGATATAATTATATTTCAACATCACTCAGAATCCGACCAAGGCTGTTTTCAACATAAATAATTAATAAAACAGAGATTAATTTAGCTTGGATATACAGTTAGCATGGCAAGTTAGCCGCTAGCCATCTCCATTAACACCAGCAGTCTGTTAGCCTAGATAGCACTGAACCGACAGCTGCATTCCAGTGTTGTAAAGGTATTAAACTACAGACTGGAGTGAAGTAGAGTCATAATACACATATCCTATAAAACAAACACTAACCAGCACAAACACACCCATCTGTTATTAAAAACAGAGATTAATTTAGTTCAGAAATACAGTTAGCATCACCAGTTAGCCATCTCCATTAAGATCTGCAGTCTGTTAGCCTAGCTAGCACTGAGCCATCAGCTGTCCGGTGTTCCGGTGTTGTGAAGATAATCGGTAACTAACTAAATTGAACTAAATCCATAATCCACATCTAATATCAAACCACAGATCCTCCCCACTCTAACCAGCACTAATAAATCAATCTGTTATTCATAAACACAAAACATGGATTAATTCAGCTCAGAACACAGTTAGCCGGTTAGCAATTAGCCATTGCAGCTAATCCACTAAAGTAACCAAGTATATTTAAAAATACATATTTGCTTTATATTTTTTCTCTTTTAAATTTGCAACATACAGTTTTTCCTTTTCATTTTTAAAATTTTGATTGCAGACTTTTTTTTTTTACATAAAATTGTTGGAGGAAAGGGAAAATGATCACAGTCGATGTCAGAAACTCATAAATGGTTACAGTATTTTACTTATTGAGGTTATTTCAGCCAAACAACTGTTACTGTATATAACAACGATCTGAGAAGAAACTGGCATCTTATCTCATAGCAAGCCCAGGACTCTTAGCTTCTCCTCCTTCTCCTTAGGAACAATAGGAAGAATATCAAATAAAAAAGAATAAAATACCTGCTAGTACAAAGGATAAAAATGGTTTTCATCATTTAATACATTGTAAACCTTACAGCGATTTAGTGATTAACGGCTAAAATATTCAACCTTTTTTTATAAATGAAGAAAAATAAAAAATGACTAGTGATCAATGTCTGTGCAAGATTTAAAAACATATACAGCTCTGGAAAAATGAAGAGATCACTTCAGTTTCTGTATCAGTCTCTCTGATTTTGCTATTTATAGGTTTATGTTTGAATAAAATGAACATTGTTTTCAGAAAATGAGAAATGGCTGAAATAGCAAAAAAGATGCAGATGAGTTTTCTGACCTCAAATAATGCAAATATAACAAGTTCATATTCATAAAGAGAGTTCAGAAATTGTGGAATAACCCTGTTTTTTAATCACAGTTTTTATGCATCTTGGCATCATGTTCTCCTCCACCAGTCTTACACACTGCTTTTGGATAACTTTATGCTGCTTTGCTCCTGGTGCAAAATTTCAAGCAGTTCAGTTTGGTGGTTTGATGGCTTGTGACCATCTATTTTCCTCTTGATTAAATTCCAGAGGTTTTTAATTTGGTAAAATGAAAGAAACTCATCGTTTTTAAGTGGCCTCTTATTATTTTCCAGAGCTGTATATATCACAGGTTTGTCAGGCAGTATCTCAGAGTGTAATGGTGTACTTGTACTTTAACAGTGAAGCATGTGGATGTGAGGATTGTGCTGGTTGGAAAGACTGGAGTAGGGAAGAGCGCTACAGGAAACACAATCCTTGGAAAGGAAGCCTTTGTTTCTAAATTATCTCTTGTCTCTGTGACAAAAGTCTGCGAGGGAGCCGAAGCGACGGTGGACGGTAGACGCGTGGCCGTCATCGACACTCCGGGCATATTTGACAACACATTTACTTACAAACAAATTAAGGAAAAGTGCCCGTCTGCTTCTGATTCAGTGCCTGAAGTGATTCTGGTGATTCTTCAGCTCGGCAGATTCACTGATAAAGAGAAAGGAATTGTGCAGAAAATTACCGAAATCTTTGGAGAAGCTGCATTAAAACACACCATGGTGCTCTTCACCCACGGTGACCGGCTGAAAGAAGGTCAAAACATCGATGTAATTGTTTGTGAAAATTCTGAGCTGGAGAAAGTGATCAAGTCCTTTAGTGGACGCTACCACACCTTCAACAACGTAGATAAAGTTCCCGCCCAGGTTCCAGATCTGTTTAAGAAAATAACCGAACTGATTGGTCAGCATTAGGCTGAGAGAGCGATCTGAGAGGAACAGGTTCAGAAATCCATAATCCACATCTAATATCAAACCACAGATCCTCCCCACTCTAACCAGCACTAATAAATCAATCTGTTATTCATAAACACAAAACATGGATTAATTCAGCTCAGAACACAGTTAGCCGGTTAGCAATTAGCCATTGCAGCTAATCCACTAAAGTAACCAAGTATATTTAAAAATACATATTTGCCTGAAGTGATTCTGGTGATTTTTCAGCTCGGCAGATTCACTGATAAAGAGAAAGGAATTGTGCAGAAAATTACCGAAATCTTTGGAGAAGCTGCATTAAAACACACCATGGTGCTCTTCACCCACGGTGACCGGCTGAAAGAAGGTCAAAACATCTGAGAGGAACAGGTTCAGGAAACTCAGGAAACACAACCTGAAACCAGCCATAGCTTTGCATATTTTCAACTCATTATTTAGAGCTTTAGCCATGAGCGCTAATCACAATTCAGCCATTACTGAGTACTCAATGTTTAAGTTCTAAAATTGTAAAATGTCACATTTTTAAAAAATTACAAAATTCAATTCCAGACCGATGAAGGTTATTTTTTTTTATAGCTGCATCCTCTTAAGGCTAATGCTAACCTAAAAAACAGGAGACCAATTTGGACTGAATAAACAGGATGAATTAATTACACTGATATTACAGCTACTGATGTATAAACATACAGCTCTGAAAAAGAAAAATAAGAGCACTTAAAAATGATGAGTTTCTTTGATTTTACCAAATGGAAAACCTCTGGAATATAATCAAGAGGAAGATGGATGATCACAAACCATCAAACCACCAAACTGAACTGCTTGAATTTTTACACCAGGAGTAAAGCAGCATAAAGTTATCCAAAAGCAGTGTGTAAGACTGGTGGAGGAGAACATGATGCCAGGATGCATGAAAAAAAAACTGTGATTAAAAACCAGGATTATTCCACCAAATATTGATTATTTCTGAACTCTTAAAACTTTATGAATATGAACTTGTTTTCTTTGCATTATTTGAGGTCTGAAAGCTCTGCATCTTTTTTTTTATTTCAGCCATTTCTCATTTTCTGTAAATAAATGCTCTTAATGACAATATTTTTATTTGGAATTTGGGAGAAATGTTGTCTGTAGTTTATAGAATGAAAACAAAGTGCTCTCTTCATTTTTTTCAGAGCTGTATGTAGATTAAGGTCAGGGCATGAGGCTCTGTGATAAAATGTGTATTTCTGTAAAAGAAAATAAAACAGTAAATCTGTGAAGCTTTTGTAAAACCCTGGACTGTATGAAAATTATACAATTTGAACTAAGTGATGTTTGTTTTTTCTTTGGAATAATTGGAACAATGACTTTTTCTGACATGACGATATAAATGTGAAACTTAAACGATGCAAAAGTGAAAAGTCTAAATGATGTTTTGAACATAATTTTCAGTCAATAAATTGTCTTTCCTGTTTTAACATGATTCTCCTTATGTTCATTATTTACATTTAGATATTGACATTATCTGGTGGTGTGTTTTATTTATAAACTGTTACAAAGAGAAATATCCAGAGCAAATGAGATATTGAGACCAATGCTTTTCAGGAATGAAGGAACCACTGAAGCTGGTGTTACTGGGCTCCAAGAGTATGGGCAAGAGCGCAACTGCTAACACCATCCTGGGCCGTGATGTCTTTCCTTCTGGGATTGTCAACTCTGACACGACGCGGCATGTGTTCAGCCAGACCAAAGAGGTGGACGGGAGAGAGGTGATGGTGGTGGACACTCCGGCCATGTACAACAGTGGTCTCAGAGATCCTGTGCTGAAAGAAGAGCTGAAGATTGCCCTGACACGCTGTCATCCAGGACCCCATGTCTTTCTCTTCGTCATCGCTCTGGGATCTTTCTCAAAGAAGCATGGTGGGATACTGAAAAAAGTGAATAAGACGTTGTGTTCAGATGTTAAAGAGTTCTCCATGGTGCTCTTCACTAATGGTGACAAGCTGAACCCAGAAGATACGGTAGTTGATATTATTGAACAGAATGTGTACTTGAAGGAACTGATTGAGAGTTGTGGGGGGCGTTACAAGGTGTTCAACAATAAAGACAAGGAAAATAATCAGGTCAAAGAGCTTCTAGCTCAGATTGATGAGGAGATGAAGAAGAGAAGCCCTGAGAATAAGCATTACACAAGTCCTATCACCAAGGAAAAGATCACCTGGGTAACTAAATACTGTACTCTTCATACCCTGGCGCTCGTGGGGGGTTCAGCCGTTATGATGCTAAGCAAGAGTTCTGCTCTTGCAAATGTGGTGGAGCAGCTCGGCCTCGGTGATGCGGTCATGGCGTTCGATTTCGAATACGTCATGCAAACCGTAGAGTCGGTTGTGGGCCTGTTCTGAAGAGGTTTTAGAGAGAGGGCGATCACTGTGGGGAATTGTACGGGTATTTGAGCACAGTGAATGTAACCAGGTCTATTTGTGGGTACTGGGTAGGTCTCAGGGTAGTGGTTGAGTCTTGGAATAGTTGAGATGACATCGTTAGGTACTTCTTCCCCTACACTCCTTTTACAGTATATATATGCTTCCATTTCCTTATATCATTAAGCAATGCGACATCAGTTATCATCGACATGCAGATGATACGCTCAGCTTAGATTTTTTAGGGCCTTTAGAGAACTTTTGTTGTAGTAAAACCAAATAACATTTGGTAAAGTCCAATAAACACCCTTCAGACTGGGTGATACGGGGCATAATTTACCCTGATAAATCACTTTTTACACCGTTATGCAGCTCAAAGTAGCTCCACACCTCCTTACTAGAATCCAGAGAGTCCTGACATTTAAAACGAGGCATTAATAACTTAAAAAGTGCAGAAGAAGATTATTATTATGTGCGCCGCTATATTTGTAGTGATCATGTCATAGACATATATACATATATATATATATATATATATATATATATATATATATATATATATATATATATACCCGCATAGCTTAGCAGCCGGCGCCAGGAGGCAGACTATGCAGAGTCTATGTATATATATATGTCTATGTATGTCATTATCAGTACAGTGATGGCGGCGCTCGGAGCTGAAGCTAGTAGTGTTATAGGATGTAAACAGTGGTGTTTAATCAGCTTTTTGTGCACTTTTTAAGTTATTAATGCCTCGTTTTAAATGTCAGGACTCTGGATTCTAGTAAGGAGGTGTGGAGCTACTTTGAGCTGGATAACGGTGTAAAAAGTGATTTATCAGGGTAAACTATGCCCCGTATCTCCCAGTCTGAAGGGTGTTTGTTGGAGAAACTGGTAAAATTACTGGATCTCTGAACGCTGTGGGAGAACGGAGGTGTGCTATTCATCAAAGATAAGAACTTTTTATCATGTTTTACTACAACAAAAGTACATTTTACACCAGAGATCTCCTTTAAGCTTTAGAATATTTTACTAAGTAGTATTTTTTTGATGTTTTAATTTATGCTAGCTCAAGTTTTCATTACAAATTATTTAATGTTTTTAATGCAACCTTTTTGCTACACTTTTTTTAAAAGTAAATTCTACTTATCAGCTTATTGAATTGGTTTACAGTGTATCTGCAGCGAGTGCAGAGCGATCATATTATACCTGCTCAGTCTGCGCTACTGCTCTGATTAGCTTTTAGTGATACAGTAGATTTTAAGGTGGTGGTTTTAAATGTTTTTATGGCCTCTCTCTCCTTTATTTTAGTGATGTGATTGTACAGTATGTTCTGGTCAGGGCTCTCAGGTCTTTCCACTGTAATCTGCTGAGATTTTGAGAGGCTGCTTTTAGCCAGTTCGACCCAAAGCTTTAGAAAGTTCTTCCTGAGGAGCTTCGAGCCGTTTTATCTTTCAGCACTTTTAACCCTTAGAAACCCAATGATGCATTGTTTATACAGCTTAATTATTTAGGAATGCATCAAAGCACAGGGAACACTGGGGTATGCAACAAATCTTATGACCTCAACAAAAAAAAAAAAACATAATAATAAATAAAAAACTAAAAAAAAAAACTTTTTCAGCCAATAATATTTACTTCTAGTGCTTCTAAAATATTTATACAAGGCATGAAATCAAAAAGCATTTGAATAAAGCCAGTAGCGTCCAGATGGATCCAAATTACATAAACTCTTAGCTTGCTATGACTGTCAAGAGGCGGGAATATCAAGAGAAAAAAAGTAAAAAAAAAATAATAAAAACAGGCGCTGGGTTAACGTTCATCAAATGAAAACATGATCAATTCCATGTAGATTTACAAATTCTGGAAGCATTTACATTTCAAATGATCATTTTTGAGCAGCTCAATGTGTTTCTCTCCTAAAATAACTGTTTATAACAAGTGAAACAGGAACTAAAAATATAAATAAAACTGAGTAAAAACACAACAAAAAATAGGCTGGGGTTCAAATAAAATGAGCCTTAAAACATTTTTTACTTAAAAGAGCATTTTCATAGGAGTATTTTTTTATGTTTACATGTCTCTTATCTTATCCTCTCTAAAAAAATAATGTGCAATTTTTGCTTCTCTGTTTATATGTGTATATTTTATAATGACTGCAAATTTTTTGTTTTCTTAGTTTTCTGATCTATTTATTCTCACTCTAGTCACTTTATTTTTTTGTTCTTGTAGTTTTGTTTTCTCAGTTCTGTTTTTTTTGTTTTAGGTTATCCTACTCCTGTTTTCTTTTCTTTTTAGTTTACTCTGTTTTGTTTATTTAATCTTTATCTGCTCCTACAGTCAGTGTGGAGCTTCTTTCACCTTCATTATTTTCTGTACTGAACCTTTTTGAATAATTTCACACAACAGCAAAGTGTGTCATTAAATTCCTGTTCTAATAATCTACTGTTAATTTAACTTTTAAACTGCTTTGAAATGATAATAATGATAATACGCGTGTCTGTAAGTGAAGCATGCTTCACTTAGTAAAGTCAGAAATCTTCTAAATATATATTTTTATCTTATAGTGATAAAACATTGTGTGTATTGTAATGCTTTTTTGTTTAGTAGATATATAGCAATATACATGTAGCAATAAATTCCTTAAAGACAATATTGTTTGATTTTTTACGTCACATTCATACAACAGTTCAGTGTGTAAGTTTTATCTGCAGTGATATCTGCATTAGCATTAGCATTAGCATCCCCAAAACAGAGTCTACTTAAAGTAATATTTCAGTAAAAACTTAATAATAAAAAAAGAACTTTAAGAACACATCCTGGATCCTGGATGAGATGGGAAGAGATTCTCCTGAAAGAAAGAAAAGAAAAGCCCAACAGATACGAGTGATTTTACTGCACATCTCACATTAAATCATCATTAAAAAACATCCAAACATCTTAATCTGTCAGTAGAGAAAACAAACCTCTGAATTGATTCACTGCATGAATATCAGGGAATCTGTAGGAATTTTACTTCTTAAAATGTAAATTAGTATTAATTAATATTAATTAAATTAGTAGTATTAATATGTATTAAATCCGTCTCCTGAGGCTCTTAAAAATATTACACACAGTAAATACGATTTTGCTTCTATTTTTGTACATTGCATTTTGCATTGCACAAACAAAAACATTGTTTGTAAACATATATTTAAATATATGTTACCTTAAAAAACGGCATAAATTAAGTAGCTAAAAAAGATTTATGATAAATAAGCTAAAGGAAAGAAAAATGCTAATTAAGAAGTAAGACACAGGGGTGTGTGATTTTGTGTTTTTAACATATTGTCTCTATCATGGGAGACCTGTTCTAAAGTGGAGTGTGAGGTTAAACCTGATTTACTTAAGGATATATATATTTATCTACAAATACCGATATACACATCTATAACTTACAGAAAGACTACACACCCCAGTGTTACTTTATAAACTAATATAATATTTACATATTTTACATTTCAGCTTCAACCAGATGTATTAAAGCAATAAAATTAAATGTTCCTGATGTGTAATAATGTGTAAATATATTTGGTTAATTTCTGACTGAGAATCGCTGCTTTTCTTCTAAATTAAGAAAAATGGTTTTGTATATAGAAAATAAGGTCAGTTAAGGAGGCAATTCAGTGCTTTACAGATTTAAACTCAGTGCAGAACAAGTTTAAAAAAGAAGGTTATTAGAAATTAAATGTAACAGAATAAATAAGTTATGCAAACTAAGTACAAAATAAATCTAATTACATTTAAAACAGAATTAAAATGAGGAAAATTACAATACTGGAAATACATTTAAGACATAATTAGAACCATATTATAAGAAAAAGCTGAATTATAAGGAATGTGTGTGTGATCAGAATTCAGAATCCTTGTTTTTGTATAATGGGTCTACACAACTCTTCTAAAGAGAACATAAAATAGTTGATGTTTTATCATTTTATTCTGTTTGCACACAATATTTATTTATTTATTTATTTTACCAGTCACCACTGATATCTGCTGTTAATGTTTGCACTGTGTATTGTTCAGTATTGATTATTAATTGTTCAGTACTATGAACATTTTAGAAGCTACTAAAGAGAATTCATTGATTTTCATTGAATTATTATTATTAATTGTAAATTAATTAAAGCATCATTTGGTTGCTCAGCTTTGTGTTTTAATTCTCTGTATTTGTGCAGAACCCAGATTAATTCCTCAGTCTGATCTCAGGACTATAATCAGATTTGTCCAGCAGGTGGCAGGAGTATCCAACATATCTGAGCCCTATACACAATATAATTACACAGATCTTTATTCCACAGCAGTTTATTCTAACCCATTTTCCTGAGAGAAGGTAGAAGAACCACTGAGAGGAGCTGAGACTCCGCCCACAGGTGGAGGAGTGGGAGGAGCTTATAAGGAAGAGTAAAAAAAAAAAAATACAGATGTTAAGAGTATTTACCCAGATTACTTGTGTTTTTGCTTTTTTTCATACGTACAATTTTTCAGATTAGCAAACAAACTTTAATATCAGACAAATATCACCTGAATATTGTTGAGTCATTGTCCTGCTGCAGAACCCATGTACACCCAAGTATGCCTATTGCATCTATTAAAGCTAGTTGTCCAGCACCTCAAGACCATCACCCTACCACCACCATGTTTAACGTTGTTCAGTATGATGTTCTTTTTTCTAAAATTATATGTTTATTAATTAGTTTTACGCCATATATAACGGGACACACATCTTCCAAAAAGCTGTCCAAAAGAAAGTCCTGGAGATCATCAGGATGTTAGTTGGTAAATGTGAGACGGGTGGATGAGCTCTTCATGTTCTTTTGGAGTAATTTTGTTCGGTGGGCCGGTCACTCCTGGGAAGGTTCACCAGTGTTCCATGTTTTTTTCTTCATTAGTGAATAATAGTGAATCACTGTGGTTCTCTGGAAAGCTTTAGAAATAAATGACTTTATAATCTTTTCCAGACTGATAGATGATCAATAACTTTGTTTTTTCTCATCTGTTGTTGAGTTTCTTCAGATGGGGTTTAATAATAATAATGTGCTGCTTTTTGAGATCTTTTATCTGCTTCATGTTGTCAGACAGGTTCTATTATATAAGTGATTTTTTTTATTCTACAGGTCTGGAATCAGTAATCAGGTCTGGTTGTGGTTAGTAGTGAAATTTAACTCAGCTTTACCAAAAATGTAGTTAATCAGAGTTAATGCATGGAGGAAATGTTTTGGGAATATTTTTTTTTACACCACTGTAAACAGAGACAGTTTAATCACAGTTTCCCTCAATGAACATCATAATAAACACAGTGGATTCTATTTAAAGGCTCTAAAGAACCCATTAAAACTAAATACCAGCACTCTAAATACATAGGAAATGTTTTGGTTTTTAAGTTTTAATCTGCATCAGATTCCTTTAATCGGTTGAAGGTTTTTAATTATCTTAATAACAGATTATTAGAATAATTAGTTTTTTCTAGTCCTGAATTTTAAAATGACAAAAATAACAAACATAACTAACACAGCTAATTTACCCAAAATCCACAAATCCAGCTATACCCATCCTCTATCCCATTCCATCAATTTAATACAATCATCACTTTTATAAAAATACCTAAATCAAATAACTCTGAACATCCAGCCATGAAAAAAATCTATATATAAAGATAAAAAAAGAAATAGATGCATAAAAATACAATCGTACAAACATTATTGTTTGACCAAAATAGATCTTCCAGATAAATACTGTACTATCTTTAATACTAATACGATCTTATTTTACAGCAACTCATCACTAAAGTTTAATTTCAGCATCGGCCCTGCTGTGCATTATATATCCATAATGCCTGAATGATCTCCTTATTTTAAAATACAATATATATATATATATAAATGTGTGTGTGTGTGTGTATAGTGTATGTATAGTGTGTGTGTGTGTGTGTATAGTGTATGTATAGTGTGTGTGTGTACACAAATGCCCTGTTTTAATATCAGCTCTAAAAGCTTTCTGTAGGATTTTTTTGGGATTGTTCTGAATCTGATCTGTGAAGCTGCAGCTCCACTTTTCCACTTCTGAAATACAGCAGATCTTCACAGATTCTCATAAAACATTTACGTCTCACAGAGAATAAAAAACAGTTCTTAATATGAACCCATTTTTATAGACCTGGTTATTTATTTTATTTATTTAACATTTATTTAACCAGGACGTTCCTCGTAGAGCTTAGATCAGGCCCAAAAAATCCAGCCCGACCCGATGCGTCCCAAACACGGTCCATTTGACCCCTGGCCCAAATTAAACCCCACATTTTTTTTAATTCGAGCATTAAAACTGAGCTTTTAAAAAATATTTTCGGCTGTTTAAATGAGCGAAATCCATTCAGAATGATGTTTATTAACATTGCAACACTGAAGAAGTGCAGATATATTATTTAATAACGATGTTTATTAAGAACCGATCTCCCCGTCTACTCTAATATAATCAAAAATATAAAAAAAATAAAACAATTTCTTTCTTTAAACATATAGCCTATAGCAAAATATATAAAACAAGAATAAGGCTGCACACTCATTAAACCCTAATAGACCGAGAACAATAACATCATTTACAATGACTTTCGTCTACTAAAATATAATTAACAATGTTTAAGTATATAAACATTTTATTTTATTTTAAGCAATATAGCCTATAGAAAAACACATAAAACAGCAATAAGGCTATGTGCGTCATGTTTTTTGCTGTGAAATGCTATAGGAGCTGAATTAACTACTAACCTGAAGAAGCTCCACCCCTCCTTCACACTGAGTCAGTGTTACTGAAGCTCAGCTGATGTGATGATTCTCCTCACTTCAGAAGGATCCGGTGTGTTATGGTGTGTAATGTGGACAGGTGGAGGAGCTCAGGTGTGCACAGTCCTCACTGCACAGTTCCAGAGCTGTGTGATTATAATATTCTAACCTGTGCAACTTTTTATTTAAAGCTCACCTTCCGTCGTTTTTTCTTTCATTTTAAAATGTCTAGTTGTGGTCTCTAGTATGAATGAATGACATGTGAGCTGTTTTTGTAAAAAAAAAAAGTGCTCAGGTGTCTCTGTATAGCTCTTTTTTAATGGACTGTTTTAGGGGTGTGTCCAAAATGACCGGATTCCAGCTTTACTCATGAATATTCATACATGCAAACAGCATGCAAATATCTCTCCTCTGATTGGCTAGGAGCACTGCGACGCCCCTCCACCGCTCTGCCGCTCACTGCCTCCCACCTCCTAACTGATGAGCGGTGATGTTGCGTCGCTTCAGCTCCGCCTCTGGGAGTTTCTCGAGCCAAGGTGGGCTGGTCTGTGAGTTTCTGCCTACGTAGGCAGAAAGATAATTCAAAATTCACCCGTTTTTCGGAGGGGGGGAGGGGGGATTTCTTTGCTTAGCTCCTGCAGACAATGGGGGCTGCAAAACAGTTTAATGTGCAGGTGTACACATTCAACTCGGAGAGACCTACTGTATTCCACAAAAAACAAGAAAAATCAGATTTTCGCGGAAGGTGAGCTTTAAAACATTATTTTAAAAGTTTTGTTTGTTTACTATATTGTGATTATTCAAATCAGTCGTTTCAAAAAACAATTAAAGGAGTATCTCCTCTCAATGGATAATTCACATATGTAAAGTTCTGATTCTCTGCCCAATTATTGGGTCAATTTGTGTTTCTATTCTTTCTTTACAATTCTATTACTGTATTAACGTGAGTGTGTATGTATGTATGTATGTGTATATGAGTGTATGTATACGTATGTGTATATGTGTATGTATGCAATTATTCTTTTCTTATGATTTTGGTTGTAATTTAGAGGGAAAGTGCTGTATATAAGCCCCTATAGGCTTTCTCACTTTCTTTCTTTATATAAAATAAAAACAGCATTAAAAACAGAGCCCGACTCGAGGTGGGAAATCTCGGCCGAGTTCAGGTCGGATCTTGGGTTGGATTTGGGCAGAGAATCTAAGATCTAGTCCCTTGAGATTATAATCTAATTTTTTTAGGCGGAAATTTCCACCATTTCTACTTTTTACTACAGAAAAAAGTGTTTACATAAAAACACAAAAACAACATTAAAGCACAGAACAGACTGAGATTTGCGTTTAGGAGCAGGAAGTGCTATCTGTTTTTGTTTCCATCACAGAATTCTTTACCAAAATGTTAAACTCACTGAACTCTAAAAAAAAACAGATCATTAAGCTTTTTACAGCTTCTTACATTTGTTTTAATGGTTATTATAAAGACCACAGTGCAGAATCTAATTTTGGGGAATTCTAAAAAAAAAATGAGAATCTCAGTTAAAAACTGTGAAGACATGAGAAAGAGCAGATTAACCTGAGACTGGACTGGATTTTATCCTGTTTAACAGCTTTATATCTCCTCAGGATTAAAATAAAACCAAGAGATTAAATCATAAAGAACACAATCATGTTCATCAAACAATTAATTAAAAAAAATAAAACACACAGAACTGTGATACACAGGATCTGAATTGGAAACACAAAATAAAAGTAGCAAAAAAAAATGGTTAAAAGATAAAAACACGACTTTATGCTTTAACTTTTAGAGGTGCTTAAAGGATAACGGCGCTGCTGGATATGATGGTGTCACACCTTTAGCCTTTTGTATCTTTTATTCTTCAGTTTCTGTCCTGTTTCTCTGTTTGTTGCTGTTTTTGTCTGTGCAAGCACATGGTCCCTGTCTCCGCCCTAGCCCCGCCCTACCCATTAGTGTTGTCACCTTGTGTCTTGTTTGTAACCCCGCCCCCTCGTTACCGGTCCTCACCCTCCTTGTGTATATATAGCCCTGTGTATGAGTGTCTTCTGTATATGTGTTCATCATTTTGGTATTTTGTGGTGTCGTTTACCGCTCTTTTTCCTGTGAAGATGCTGAAAATATACTTCAGTGGTCTTTTAAATCTCTGTTTCTTCAGTCCAGATCTGTTGATTTGTTAGGTAAGTGTGCCAAATTTGTTCATTTCGTATTCTTAGTTTTTCTTGTTTTTTCAGTTTCTTGCTTTTGTTAAGCATAGTTTTGTTCTTGTCTTTGTTTATCTCTCCAGTTTTGTGTTCGCTTTTGCGATACCCGTGTTTGTTTTCAGTTTGTTTTTTATTTATCTTGTTTATTAAAGATATTTTAATATATCTGCTCTTACGTCCACCTCCTCATCCGTTACAAATGGATCTGACCTGGAAGAGAAAGAGGCGTCTGGATGCATATACAGCAAATAATGCCCCATAATCTATAAGACAGTTTTAAATATAGTGAATGAATTCCCACGCTGTGGTTCAGCAGGTAATCGCAGCGCTGCAGTTCCGCTGGTTAGCAGTAGGTGGCAGTGTGTTGACGGTGAAGCCGCTCTCTGAGTGACCTTATACCGTATCTATCTAATTGCACATTAGCCTGTAATACGCCATTCCGCCAGCGTCAGTCTCCGATGAATTGCCCCTCCACCCCCCCGCTGGGCGCTGTTCCGGTCAGATTCCCTCAATTACTGTCAGCGGGGGGATAGAGGAGGTGTGGAACAGTTCCTGCCGTGGAACAGCCTGGGCGGTGTGTGTGTGTGTGTGTGTGTGTGTTTTAATGAATGAGGGTTTTTCGAGCATCAGCTGAGGCTGGCGGTGCCGGCGTGAGAGTGTACGGTGTTTCTGACGGATGGGTTTGGATGTGCATATCTCGCTAACGCTGCCAGTAAGCGGTGCGTCATCACCGCCCCACTCCGCTATTCCCCCGACGCCTTTACCGTATTCCCTGAGACACGAATCATCTCCACTACGCCTGAGATAAATCCACGTTCATCACTGTCAGAATTAATCATCACGAAATTTAGAAATGTAAAAAAACATAACGAAAATCTTTTGCAGTATCCCATGGAATACATAGAACGCTGCAATGAACTGTGGGATATGTGGACAGGGTCTCCTGTATTGAAAGTGAAAGAGGTATTTAGTCCACATGATGATGATAATAACACAATTCCACAATTTGATTCGATAGTAACAGAGCTTCTGAATATATCTACACTGATGGGCGTGGTGTTCTGGAAATGAGGTGTGTTCAGGTACATTTCTGGAGTTTTATCTTGTTTATCTTGGTAACAGAAAACACAGGAGCTCCACTGACTGAATACAACCTAGACAGACGCCAACAGTCAGACGTTCATTGCAACTCCCATAATTCACCTGCACCCACTATTATTAGACCCTCACTTCAACTCCCATAATTCACCTGCACCCACTATTATCAGTCCTCACTACAACTCCCATAATTCACCTGCACCCACTATTATTAGACCCTCACTTCAACTCCCATAATTCACCTGCACCCACTATTATCAGTCCTCACTACAACTCCCATAATTCACCTGCACCCACTATCATCAGACCCTCACTACAACTCCCATAATTCACCTACACCCACTATTATCAGCCCTTACTACAACTTCCATAATTCACCTGTTTTAGAAGAAGCTGTTTTATAAGCTGTTTAAGAAGCTGTTTAAGAAGCTGTTTAAGAAGCTGTTTAAGAAGCTGTTGTAGAAGCTGTTTTAGAAGCTGTTGTGGAAAAGGCTGTTGTAGAAGCTGTTTTACAAAAAGCTGTTTCATAAGCTGTTTTAAAAGATGATGTAGAAGCTGTTTTATAAGCTGTATTAAAAGCTATTTTAGAAACTGTTGCAGAAAAAAGCTGTTTTATAAGCTGTTTTAGAAAAAGCTGTTTTATAAGCTGTTTTAAAAGCTGTTTTAAAAGCTGTTTTAGAAGCTGTTTTAGAAAAAGCTGTTTTAGAAAAAGCTGTTTTATAAGCTGTTTTAGAAGCTGTTTTAGAAGCTGTTTTAGAAGCTGTTTTAGAAGCTGTTTTAGAAGCTGTTTTAGAAGCCGTGGTGAAGCCGGTGCCTCTGCTAAAGACTCGTTTAGCCTCCTGACCTCCCCTCTGACTCCTGCTCTGGAGGAGGTGGGAATACCTGAGACATTTCACCCTGCAGGTGAGCGTCGCCTCCCAGATATCATCTCCTCTTTTTCTCTGAGCTGCTGCTGATCATGATAAAGTCTTTCAGCTCTGGATTCTTTTCTTTTAGTCAATTAGTGACGTTAACTAGTGTTATTTTATCTTCTCCTGACCAGTAGAGAATGTGGGTGATGTGTAGAAACTCATTTATCATGGATGTTGTTGAGTTATTAAATCCGCAGATGTTTTCTTACTATAACCTGGTATCTGCCTGATAGCTCAGCTCTTAACTAGACTATTTAGCAAGACGCTTGTGTAACGTTTTATAATACAGCCCACGTTTTAGAGGGTAAGTTCTCTTTGTGTCTCTGGATGAACCAATACATTCAAATTACTTCCTACAGGTACTTTAACTGTAGATATAAATAAAAAAACACGAGAAACAACTAAGTACTGTAACTTTCTGGCAATACCTTGTACTTTCACAACACTTATGGTGTAACTGTTCTCTATGAATCAGGATGTACAAAATACTTATGGGGTCCTACTCGTACTTAAATAAAAAACATATGAACCAGGAACAAGAAGTTAAATTTCACAATAGGGTGGAGCAGGAAGAAAACATATAGTTTGTAATGTCAAGTGTAAAATACATTAATTTTTACATATCTTCCATAACACAATCAGGAATCCTGAGATTTGTAAGTCAATTCATTTATTAATAGACAGAAACCACAAGGATTTATATTAATGGTTAATGGTGGAAGGGTTTTCTCCTGGTGTCCTGTTGCACACTTTGTCCTGTAAAGCTGCTTTTTTATAGCTCCTGTTCTACAAAAAAACTCATAAATAAACCCACAGCTTACTTGATTTCTACTCTTTAAGTACACAGTATTTCCTGCGTGTTTTAATCAAGAACTGAACCAAGAAATGTAGACAAAGTACAAGCAAAAGTACCCCAAGATTAAAACCCAGAGACAAGCTTAACCAAAACATCAGAGACAAATGCACAGTCTAAAAGATAAAAATCAGAAACAAAAGATAAAAATAGGTCAAACACAGAAATCGACAATCAAAGAAATATCACTCGGCCTTTAGCTAAACCAACAGGCATTATACTTTGTGAAAGGCAGCACAAACTGACTGGTATAAACATATGGGAACACAGCTGAAAGGAATCAAAACTCAGGTGAGGCTGATCTACTAATCTGGTGCTGACTGGCTGATCAGTAAAGTAATAAAGTTTTTGTACTTCATTACTTCACACCTCTTATTTTATTTTTGTAATACATGCCGTCCATGTGTAAATTTTAACTAAAAATATTTCAGAAATTCTCATTTATTATGTATCATAAAGTAATTGAGTACTATTGAATAAATTAAGTAAATATAATTAGATAATATTGTATGCAGAAATGAAGTAAAGTTTACTAAAAGAAAGGATTGACTGAAGTTCAGTTCACTTATTTACTCTGCGTAACATTTAAATCTTGAAATCGAGTTGAAGTTACTTAAATTGATCTGAAATTAAAAGTAAATTTTACTCATCATTTTTTTCAGTGTAGCTAGCAAGACTTTTTTCCCATTATTTTTTTAAATAATGGAAATAGTTACCCTCTGAACCGCTCAGTCCTGTGGTGTAAAGGGGGCCGGTGTTTTGAAAAGGGTTATTTTAGTTCAGTTTTTTTTAGCAGCTTTATTCAGCAGGATGACTCTCGTGTTATTTGTGAACAGTACAGATATAAAGAGATGGATGGATGGATGGATGGATGGATGTGAGAATAAGAAGGAATTTGAGGTTGTTGTCGTCTCTCCTGAGTGTAACACGGATCTGAGCGTTCCTGCATCCTCCTGAAACCGGAGCTGATCTCCTGGTGCTGCGGTTCCTCCGGGGCTGGGTGTAGATGGGTCTGGGCTGATTAAGCAGGGAAGCGTCGGCTGCAGGACGCAGTAATTGGTTAGGCCGGGCTGAGGACGGCTAATTGGCTGCGGTGGCTGGAGCTGTAGTGCTCTTCGGTTTGGGAAGTGAAGAGCTGAAGGACGGGTAGTAAAGGGTGAAGGAGCTACGCAGCTATAGAGTGACGGTTTGTCACTCTCAGGGCTTGAGTAAAAGGAAAGCCCTCTACCAGCTTTCCACCAACGTCAATAGATGTTAATTTCAGTTTGAATGTTGTCATGACGTCAGATGACAAAACATTGTTGGTTCATTGGGATGTTGGTTCTTTAGGTCGTTGGTTCGTTGGGATGTTGGTTCTTTAGGTCGTTGGTTCATTGGGATGTTTGTTCTTTAGGTCGTTGGGATGTTGGTTCTTTAGGTCGTTGGTTCGTTGGGATGTCGGTTCTTTATGTCGTTGGTTCGGTGGGTTGTTGGTTTGTTGGATTGGGACGCATCCTGCTCCTCTTTTGTTTCCTTAAGAGCAGGATGGGTCTTTATTTTATGTATCGATTTACTTGTTGAAAATCTATAAAGGAAATGTTATAAAACTACTATAAGTCTGTGAATAAGCAGCACAATAGAAACAAAAATATCACATACTTACTTGTTGAAAAATAAATGAGGGTCAACCTAACAAGTTTAAAAAAAGATTAATTGATTATGGTGGATATAGATTGCTATAAGATGAGCTACAGAAATATCATGCCTTAACTTTAATATTAATCAGTTCAATGAAAATAGAAGGATTAGGAATAGTGCAGGTTTTCCTAATCTTTTTCCTAAAAGATTATAAAACTATTATAAGTCTATAAATAAAACTGTAAAAATAAGAATGTGGACGTTAATTAAAATGAAACTCTGAGACTCTGAGACTTGATTGGTCGTTTTGTCTTTGGTTCGGTGGTTTGTTGGATTGTTGGTTTGTTTGATTGGGACGCATCCCGCTCATCTTTTGTTTCAGTGAGGACAGACTGGGTCTTTTTTTTTAAGTCTTTATTTTATATATTGATTCGGCTGCATTGTAGATGAGGCTCACCTTCAATGTACAACAGGAATATTACATCCATACTTGTTGAAAATGTATAAATGAAGTGTTATAAAACTACTATAAGTCTATAAGATGTGCTACAGAAATTGTATGCCTTAACTAATATTTATCAGTTCAATGAAAAATTTTCGGTTTAGGAATAGTGCAGGTTTTCCTGATGAAAATCTACAAATGAAAGATTATAAAACTACTATAAGTCTATAAGTAAAACTGTAAATAGGTTTATAGGTTTTTTTTATACGTTTATTTATTGGCAGACAAATCAGATGACCAGACACAATAGACAACATTTCCACTCTAAACCCTTCCTGCCTCCCCCCCCCATCAGTTGTAAGTATACATAAAAAAAAGCTATAACAAAACAAAAAAAATACAATATTGCTTGTATTGCTGAACATTTTGAAAAATTGTCACATCTGAATACTACTGTAGTCTTATATCATTGTGCGCTTAAGACGGAAGAGGGGAGAGGACCCAACACTTAGGTACAGTATAATGGTGAGTCAAACTTATTCCGAAATACAGACTAAACGTCTGAGAAATAAAAAAAAGGGTTTCCAAGTTTGATAAAAATCTTTTAACTGGCCCACTGATAAAATGTATTTTAATATTATTTTTTGTGCAGATTTATACATGTGATTTCCTGCGGACAGAAATGGCACAGATTTTGTGGGAATGTGTCATAAATAAAACTGTAAAAATGAGAATGTGGCTGTATGTGTTGAGTAAAAGGAAAAACCCCTCTGAGACTCTGAGACTGAGAGAATGGTTGGATGGTTGGGTCGTTGGATTGGGACGCGTCCCGCTCCTCCTTTGTTTCAGTAAGGGGGGGGGGGTGTTCTGCAGTAATGGCAGCAGATGCTCAGGGTTATTGAACCTGCACTCATTATTTTATTTCCATCATTAACAGCTCGATTTAGCGCGCTGACCGGCCCCCGCGGGGGAGAGCGCGCCGGGGCGAAGACCCTTTGTTGGAGGCGCTGAGCTGATCTCGGGGTGGGGGCGGGGTGGTGTTGGGTGGTGGTGTTGGGGGGGGTCTCCTCGTGCCGCGGCCCGCAGGTCCTGCCGTGCCCCCCCCCTCCTCCCTCCCCTCAGCAGACCTCATTACGAGGAGAGGCACGGCAGCCTTCAGCCGCCCCCGCACGCGCACACACACACACACACACCGCACGCGCACACACAACGCACGCACACACACTGCACGCACACACACCGTCAGGTGCTAAAAAGCCAACACGGATTAGTTTCTATGCCAACGGGAGCAGGACGCTGCGGCGCGGGCGGCGCGCGGCGGTTTTGTGTGTTTTCCTCTGGAGATAAGCTCCTGCTCGCTGCTCCTGCATCTCCTGCGCTCTGGAAGCACCTCACAGATTCCTCACCCAGAGCTCCTCTTATAGCCTGCCTGTCGACTAGAATACTAATTATATCGGTGCCACGATTTCAAAATACCAACTCACCTTCATTTCTCTCCATTATTTTATCAAATCGAACGAATTTTAAGATTTTATAGATGCAGATTCTGTTTGTTTTTTTAACAGAGAAAAGCATGCTGCACTGCACAATAATACAAAGTAGTGCAAAATAATAAAAAATAACTTTAAATATAATGACTTTAAAATGCAACCTGTGTTTAAAATACTGTACATATTAAACTAAGGCCCAGTGGTCTAAAGAGCTGCCACTATGAGCGGGAGGTCACAGCTGCCAGAGCCCTGAGAGAGCACAGTTGGTCTTGCTCTCTCTCTGGGTGGGTACAGTACAGTAGATGGCGCTCTCTCTTTCCCCTCATCACTCACTGTAAAAAATGATGTGCTGGTTTTACTTAAAAATATAGTGCAACGTTTTTGCAAGCTTGTTTTTAAGTGTTACCCACAAATCTTTTTTGATAACTTTTAATTAAAATATTAAACTGATATTACTTAATAATTTGCTTGCAAAAATGTTGCACTATGTTTTTACGTAAACCCATAGAAACATTTTTCGTCATTTTTACAAAAAAAATTACAGTGAAATTACTTAAAAATAAGGTTGCAAAAATGTTGCACCATATTTTTACGTAGAACCAACAAATATTTTTTAGTCATTTTTAACTAAAATCTTAAACTGACATTACTTAATAATAAGGTTGCAAAAATGTTGCACCATATTTTTACGTAGAACCAACAAATATTTTTTTACTCATTTTTAACAAAAATCTTAAACTGGCAATACTTAATAATACGTTTGCAAAAATGTTGCACCATATTCTTAAATAAAACTAAGAAAAGTTTTTTTGTCCTTTTTTCAAAAAGTCTTAATACTGACAGTACAAAAAAAATCACTTTACGCCTTCACATAAAAAAATGTCTTTGTCCAGTGAATAAACTTAATATTAACTTAACTTAATATTGTAAGATGAACATGAGCAAGACAGCAGGTTGAGCAGCTGAACATTAAATATTTAAAAGCAGTTAAAAAAAGTCTTAGACCATTTCAAATGAACTCCATTTATTTTTTTTAACAAACAGTCTGTAATTATAGAAATACATGTGTTTTATGCTCATCTGCAAAAACTCTGTAAAACAGTGTAGAAACAAAAATAATATTTTATCCCTTTGTCTCCCTAACCTGCAGGCCAATTACTGAAAAAAAGCATTTTTACAGTCAGTTGAAATAAGTAGATCAGAAAGGTGTTTGTACATAACTTTTTATATTTATTGCACATCAGAATAGAGCAGAATAAAATCCTTTAAAAAAACATTTTTTTTAATAAAAAAAAAAGCAAAAGCAAAAAGTAAACAGTTACAGAGAGTGTCACAGGTGTGCTTCGGCACACGTGTAAAAACACTGGCTCTGATTGGCTACCACCTCTGTCCCGCATAACTCGCCACCTGATTGGCTGAGCCCAGACCTCTTTTTTTTCTCAGGCTGAAGCCCATGGAAACGCGCATGCGCAGTTTATCGCTGTAGAACAAAGAGAAACTCCTAAAATAAACCGTTAAAGTTGATAATATTTTTTTCTAAAAGCAGTGCTCGGATATGAGGATTACTGGAGACTGGACTGATGGATGTTGTGATGTTTGGAGGGGTTCTGAAGCCCGGACTCTGAGGTACGCGCTGATATGCTCTGTTTGTGTGTGAGGGGTGTCCTGTAGTAACCCCAGGCGGATCAAAGAGCGTGTTCACAGACCGAACCGTCTAACGCACTCTTATTCAGGAACCGTACATCCGACAGTAAAACGGTTTGCAGCTCCGTAATCCTGAGAGTCAGCAGGCTGTCATTGATATATTGAGCCTGTAATTATTCATAAACACAGCCAGATATTAATTATTATATTTATCTGGCCCGCCGTCGGGCCAGGGCGTGTTAAGAGCGTGTCAAGTTCAACAGGTGTTACACCGAGAACTGTCACCTGTTTAGACCTGGAGTCACAGATCTCTATAGGTCACAGTTCATGGTGAAACACCTGTTACTACTCACTAGCCTGGGCAGGGGTCCGCTCGAATTACTGTTATTATATCATTATATAGTAACGCACTGCTTTTAATCACCAGTAACGTCAACGGCGTTGTAACGACAGGAAAAGTAATTAATTATTTTATCCCGTTACTGACAAAATGACGTCGTTACCTAACGCCGTTACTTATAACGCTGTTATTCCCAACACTGATAATTATAGAACTAAGTTCACCAAGCTGCTCAGTGAAAAGGAGAATGTAAAAAAGGGGTTGAAGTGGCCAATCATTGTAGCTAACATGCGTTAGCCTTATAGCACGCGAACAATACTTTGATTAGCCAGCTAGACCGACTCTGGTCTGGCGTTACTCACCGGGGTCTCTAATGCGGTGCACGCTAACGCGGTGTAAGCATTATAGCACGCTAACGCTGTGTTAGCATTACAGCACGCTAACGTGGTGTTAGCATTACAGCACGCTAACGTGGTGTTAGCATTACAGCACGCTAACGCGGTGTTAGCATTACAGCACGCTAACGCGGTGTTAGCATTACGGCACGCTAAAAATAAGTTGATTAAGCCAGCTAGACCGACTCTGGTCTACTCACCGGGGTCGCTAATGCGGTGTTAGCATGACGGCCCAGCCCGGTTTGTATGCGCCCAGTGCCGGAATAGCCACCCGGGTGGTTAGCCTACGTGCTAGCTAGCTACATTTGCCCTTTCTTTCGGTTTGATGCTTGCCTATAGCTGCAGGCCAACACAGTTCACTATAGCACCGTGTTTCTAAAACCAACTTAAACTACACAGATAACTCACAACTGTAAATATCTCAAAAATAATCAGTCACTGTGCTCTTACCCATGCAGTCCATGCTCACTGCCTTCCAAAAGTTCTTCATCAGTGGAGATAAGTACTTGTATCAGTGCCTCGTGGTCTCCCAAGCAGCCTTAAAATATTTAGTTAGGCGTAACAAAATCTTAACATAATACACACTAAAACTATTGGGTTGTACTTATTTTTGTAATTAAGCAAAGTTCGAAAAGTATAATTTTAGGTAAAATCTTCTCATTATAATGAGCAAACATCACTGGGCTCAAATCATGTTGATTTTACTCAAATATTCATGCAATATTTCTCCAAATTTCTAAACAAAATAAACACACAAAATATTGGGTTGTACATACTGTTTTAATTAAGCATAGTTCAAAAAGTATAATTTTAGGTAAAATCTTCTCATATTAATGAGCAAAGTTTACTGGGCTCAAGAATCGTTTTTTGCAGTGTAGGGTGATGTGGATCAGCACAAGGCTGCGTCTGTGAGCTGCTGTATCAGAACCTAGTCGCTGTGCTTTTCTGTGAGCGTTAGCGCTGTGATGCTACTCGGCAATGCTGCAGCATCAGCAGCAACTCCAAAAAAAGAGGCGGAGTCTGACTTCACATGTATCAGAGGAGGCGTATGTTAGTCTTCACCTTCTTGGTGAGTTGGGGCATCACTAGTGATAGGGGGAGTCCTAGTAAGGCTGTGCTAAATTGGAGAGAAAATGGAAAAAAAGAAACATATAAGACATATTATCTGCAGAACGTGTTCTTCTTCTAATTGTTTGTAAACAGTCACATAAAAAATATATTCTGGCCTTGTGTCTTTCTGTAGCTCTTCTCCTATTGGTTGTTGACATCGTTCACGTCAGTATTTGCGTGAGCCGAGTCTCAAAACTTATGATGATATTAAACACGGTTGATTTTATCTGAAAGCAGGACGAGAAAAAGACTGACATAAACCTTTAATTCTAACCACCCCCTTATACTGAGCCATAGAGACGATGCCACCACAACTAACGAGACTCTCATGATTTTATCCTGACTCTGGACTTTTATCTGTGACAGTGAAATAGCTTAAAAATCATTTAGTATAACGTCGGCATAAGTCACGATCACATACAACACTTTTTTTTCATCAAAAGAACTCGTTTTGAACCAGTTCCATTCAGGTTTATATCAGCCCGCATTTTTAACAGTTTTAGTGGAACCGTCAAAACGGCACATCATACTTCACCTACAGAGGGCGCTGCACAGTGGTGGTGCCTCTGTACAAATGTTCCTGCACAATGTTCCTGCAGCAAATGAAGGCTCCTGGTTGTAGAACCTACTTAAGTTGGTGGAACCGCTGCAAGTTGGTTCAAGATTGGGGAACCAGAATAGCGCTGGTTCCACAGCGGTGGAAAAGCACTGTCTTTTTCCAAATTTTTCCCATTTCCTTCCCAATTTACACGGCCAATTACCCAACCCACTCACTAGGACTCCCCCTATCACTAGTGATGCCCCAACACACCAGGAGGGTGAAGACTAACACATGCCTCCGTCAGACTCCGCCTCTTTTCGAGCTGCTGCTGATGTAGCATTGTCGAGTAGCATCACGGCGCTAACGCTCGGAGGAAAGCGCAGCGGCTCGGTTCTGATACATCAGCTCACAGACACCCTGTACTGTGAACATCACCTTTTAGTGATGTGGGGAGATAGCGCCATCTACTGTACCCACCCGGAGGGAGCAGGACCAATTTTACTCCCTCTGAGCGCCGGCAGCTTGATGGTAAAGCTGCATCAGCGGGGGTTCAAACCTGTGACCTCCTGCTCATAGTAGCAGCGCTTTAGACCACTGGACCACTCTGTGCCTTCTTAACCCTAGAACTCTAACGCCGGGTGATTTTCACCCCTAGAATATTTTCATGTGATTTTCTTTGTGTTGCTGCTGTCTGAGTTGGATGGGACTTTGTTTGGGGAGTTTCAGGGGGATGTCATTGATGTTATGGTTGATTTTCTTCTCTCATCTATGTTTTTTTAAGAGGCATGAGTTTAGTAAGATATTTTATTGGTATAATTTACCTGATTTTAGAGTTTGTGTTTAAATCAGGCGCTCACATGTCATGCCATGAATGGGTGGACCAAAGACCAAGTTCCCAGCAGCATTATTTATTTATTTGTTTTGTTAGGACATTAGCTGTTAAAGATTACCTGATTTTCCAATCATTTATCTGATTTTTTATAGATTTCATAGGATCATACATGGTACCTTTTTTATTTTATGTGATGTTGTATTGATGTTGTAAAATTAAAGAACTTCCAAAATTTGTCATAGGCCTACAGTGTATACCCAACACTAGTGATGGTGATACTAATTTTAACGTTAGTGTTCTAGGGTTAAAGTCTTTATTGTAAAATTGTATAAAATTCTTATTTTAAATATCGTTCGCCTTCCAGAACTGAGGTCTTGGGTTCAAGTCCCTATCTGGGTGGAGTTTCCATGTTCTTCCTGTGTCTGCATGAGTTTACCTCCACAGTCCGAAAACATGGAGATCAGGTAAAGTAGATATTCTAAATTTGGCAGGAAAATTAATTCTCTAAATTGATTTGGTGTGTATATATGTGTAAAGTGTGTGGTATGTATGTAAGTTTGTGTGTGTATAAAATGTATGTATGACTGTGTGCCCACATACAGATTAGCACTCTGTTCTGTGTAAATGCTGTAGGGCTGGATGCAGTTCTCCTCCAGGTGGACGTGGTTGTTTCCGGTTGAGAGTACGCTGTGCGCTATTGGCTGCCGCTTCTCACCGCTGTGTGGATGATTGCTGAGTGTGAATGGTTGTGTGTAAAACATGTAAATTGTAAAGCATCCTTGGGTTTTTAGAAAGGCGCATTATACGTAAGTTGAACTTCTTCATTCATCTAAATTCATGTTTCGTGGCTAATAAAAAATGAAGTGTGCGCAGGGTCTTAAAGATAGGGTGCTAAGGTGAGTTTCAGTAGGCATTAGGCAGCAGGTATTAGCAGTTAGCGGTTAGCTTTACAGTCTTTGCAGTTCCATTCTTGCAAAAGCCGTAGACAAGTCAGAGCTCAGTGTCGCTGGAATTAAAACTAATCAGACGTATACACTCTGGATGATCACTGATTATAATTAGCATAAATATTGATTGATTGGTTGATGGATGAAGGTGTTGACGTGGTTTAAGCGGTGGCTGTGTGGGAGGTATTGACATGTTTCTGCAGCCGAGGAGATGATCTGGACTGTTTCCTGCGTTTAGTGTTTATGTGTGTGTGTATAATGTGTGTGTGTATAATGTGTGTGTGTATTGTGTGTGTGTGTATTATGTGTGTGTGTGTGAGAGAATAATGTGTGTGTGCGCTGAAGAGTCGTGCTCCCTCAGCCCGGAGTGTGTGCAGACAGACATCTGGAATGAATCCCGGGGGGAGTGTGTGACGGCGCGGCGCTGTGGCGAGCCAGCCGGGAGGAGGACGCTGGAAATGGGGAAGGCGCGGGTATTTGTCAAATCCTAATTAAATGATGAATCACTATTCCGTTATTAACGATGCCCACCCCGAACTCTCCGCCACCGCCAGCGCGAGAGCGAGAGCGAGAGCAGGGTAATAATAAAATCAGAATAACGCTAAAACTGAGACGCCGCTGCGTCAAAAACCACTTTAAAAAAACACTTTTTAAAAGATTGACGATTTATTCTGTAATCACCATCACTTTACTCTCCGAGTTCACTTACAACACAGAGCTAAAACCAGCGCTTTAAACACAAAATAACACTGTAAACAAATAAACCGTACAGCTAACAGAGAGAACGTCATCACAACGTTTAGCTACGTTTTCAAAAAAAGGTTCCCAGATGGTTAGCCTGTAACATTATAGAACTAACGTTGCAGGTAGGTATCATGTTCTGAAAATATTTGACATAACAATCAGGTTTGATTATCACATAACATTCCCAGCTGTATGAGTTTTAACATTATGGATAGTTAAAAGTAACATTCTCAAAACTCTAATTCTAAAAAAAAACTAACAAATAAAACATTGACAAGTGACATTGCAGCGACGTTACCATCATGTTTCAGAATGTTACATAAAAACAGTAGTCTAAGAACATCCAGAAAATCTAAAACGTTAAGATAAAAATGCAAGATATATATGTGTAATGCATGGATAAGTAGTTATGTAACACGTAACATAATAATGTTGTTTTGTGCAGCCAGGCAGGAGATAGCATATAGTAATCTGTCCTGGTTGAGAACCTGAATGGCCTGTGGGAAGAAGCTCCTCCTCATCCTCAGTGTTTGTTTATTGGGTGGATGATGGTTGATTCCTTGGTCCAGCACAGAAAACTTGACAGATAGAATGTTCTACACACTAAAAAACAGAGGTATGGTAGAAGTATTTTCTTGTACTTAAAGATACACTTTTCACTCAAAGATATAATATTGGTCTTTAGAGGGTCAGTTTTGTTCTCTCAGGTGTATAAACTCTTTTCTAACAGCAGGGGGAAATTTACCAGGAACATTTACGCTAGATTTTAACACAGTTACTCAGTTAGATAGTTCCTATTTACTTACATCCCTAATGTTTACCCAACTCACAATTTCTGAGCATTATCCTGCTGAAAATAAAAGTTGGAATTCCTGCATGTCACTGTTTTAATTTGATCGCTGTTTTAATGATACAGTTGTTTTATTTGCAGTAAGTGTGAATAGAGGGTGAACAGCAGGAATTAGAGCAGTTGAGAGAAGATGATAATGTGATAGTCAGACACAGAGAGAAAGAGAGAGAGAGAGAGAGAGAGGGATGATACTAATGATGTTCAGAGAGACGATCATATCATCTAAACACACAGAACTGTCCTGCTAACACCAGCGCTAACAGCGCTAACAGCTAACGAGCTTTCACTAATTATCCTCCTCATGTCCCTCCAGAAGCCTGGCCTTAAGGAGGCGTGCTCTCGCGCCGTCACTGTGTAATAGAGACGCTCTCGCCCGCCGGGTATCAGAACTCTTACACCACAGAGCAGACGTATGTAGTCTCAAGAGAGACTCAAGAGAACTCCAGATAAACTCCAGCTCAACTAAACTTCTTTAATATATTTATATTCTACTAAAATACATTCATTTATAATCAGCATATATGCAGCTGAAACACTAGAGAACAGCCGAGTGCTTAATCCCAAATTATATTATCAACATTAACATTTTAATATTTAAACATTATTATAGTCATTATAGCTTTTAGTAAAATGTAGTGTTTTGGGGGCGAGGGGGGGGGGGGGATAATAGTGCACTATAGGACTTAAAGCTTTTGTTCTTAATGTTTTTTTTGTTTCTCCTTACGTTACTTTTACTTTTATACTTAAAACTACTTTAAGTAGTTTTGAATCCAGTACTTTTTTGGCACACTTTTACTTAAAGAGTAAAAAGCTTGAGTTGATACCTTTTTAATTGAACTTCTACAGTTTTATTATTTTTATTAAATCTGAGTATCGACTGTATACTCCTAGCTACAGAGTAATGGAGGTGGATGAGTATAGATCAGTGCAGGTTTATTTCCGGTCACTGTGTCGGTCTCTGCAGCTGCAGAATCTCTGTGTTTTAAATAGACTGTGTTTTTTATTTCTGAGCTCCGCTGTAATAAAGCGAGTCTCACGCAGATATACCCCGCATCCCGCTCCGGCGAGAACGTGACGAGACGCTGAGATCTGAGACGTCTCGCTGCTTTACTCTCACCTCCCTCTGCTCCCAGCGTGGATAACACCACCCCCCCACCTCCACCTCCACCTCCTCCACCCCCAGCGCTCAGCAGCTCCACCTGCAGAGCTACAGGAGCTTCAGCTGTGAGGTGGAGACGCTGGCGGCGCCGCTGAGCTGATCTCCTTCATCATCTCTTCATTACCGCAGATCAGAACGCCTTCCTGGCGTTTCCTGGTGTTTCCTGGTGTTTCCTGGTGTTTCCTGGTGTTTCCTGGCGTTTCCTGGTGTTTCCTGGTGTTTCCTCATTTTCAGGAGTTTAATCGAACCTTCAGCACTGATTCCCCTCTTTCTCCCAGTAGAGACTCATACTGGGAATTCCCTCCCAGACCAGAGAGACCATTATCAACACTTTAACCCTGACAACAACTCATACATTAACCCCTATCAGCACTAAATACTCTACTATAATACTATAAACACTCGCTGATAAATAACAACACACCAAGAAGGTTAATAGTTAATAGTTATGTTGTAGTAAATCTGAATCTGTTTGAATGTAATGATGAAATACAGCTCTTAAAAAAAATGGTACCACTTAAAATTATGTGTTTCTTTGATTTTATCAAATTAAAAACCTCTGGAATATAATCAAGAGGAAGATGGATGATCACAAACCATCAAACCACCAAACTGAACTGCTTGAATTTTTGCACCAGGAGTAAAGCAGCATAAAGTTATCCAAAAGCAGTGTGTAAGACTGGTGGAGGAGAACATGATGCCAAGATGCATGAAATTAAAACTGTGATTAAAAACCAACCAGGATTATTCCACCAAATATTGATTATTTCTGAACTCTTAAAACTTTATGAATATGAACTTTTTGTTTTCTTTGTATTATTTGAGGTCTGAAAGCTCTGCATTTTTTTTGTTATTTCAGTCATTTCTCATTTTCTGTAAATAAATGCTCTAAATGAGAATATTTTTATTTGTAATTTGGGAGAAATGTTGTCTGTAGTTTATAGAATAAAACAACAATGTTCATTTTACTCAAACATAAACCTATAAATAATATAATAATACTGAGGAAGCATGCAGATAAGTGTCAATAATTTATTCCTAAGTATGTGTAGGTGTAGCTCCACCTTTTTACAATATAGCGATATACAGTTGCAAGTAAAAGTATGTGAACTCTTTGGGATTATACTCGTATTTCTGCATAAATTGGTAAATAAATGTGTTCTGATCTTCATCTACGTCACAAAAATAGACAAACACAGTCTGATTAAACTAAAACCACACAGAAAATATGTTCGCATGATTTTATTAAACACAACATGTTAATATTCACAGTGAGGAAGATCAAAACACATTTAATGACCAATTTATGCAGAAATCCAAGTATAATCCCAAAGGGTTCACATAAAAGTGTAGCAAATTAAGGTTAAAACTCTAGACTATTAACACTATTAAACACTATTAGAAAAACTAACAGGGATAACTAACTCTTATAATTAAGCACTGGAGATGCTAAAACAGTTCAGAGGAGGAAAAGAAATGGGGAAAAGTATCCGAAGCTCTCCATGTATTACTGCGCCACATACAGGTAACCTATAGCAACGATGCAGCGCTTACAAACCAAACAGAGCAGCTACAAACAGAGCAGCAATGGAACTATTTTAACTGGTGGAGTTTTTATAACAAAACAGATCCTATTATTTTCTCCTCCTCTTTAACTCTTTAAATCTTTCAATAAACAGTGATAATGAAACTGTATAACACGAGGTAATTCTGTCGGTATGTTTCTGTAATTCTCAGCTTTAAGGACAGGCAGTGATATAAACACCGCGGAGCTGTGGCGCTGCAGGACTCTGGGTAAATGATTCAGTGGTGTTAATAGGAGCCGTTAGCAGTCTTTACTGAATGTGATGAGAAAGCTCAGCGCCTCTGTTCAGAGTAATGAGACGGAGAGGAGAAAACTGCATAACCAGGTACTGAAACAGAACTGTACTCTCTAAATAATCTCAGATAGAGTTTATAATTCTACTGTACAGAATTAACTCACTGATACTTCATTACTCAGTACTGTACTGCACTGAAAAATAGATACTTTATTTATTTTTGCACCAGAGGTAAAGCAGCATAAAGTTATCCAAAAGCAGTGTGTAAGACTGGTGGAGGAGAACATGATGCCAAGATGCATGAAATTAAAACTGTGATTAAAAACCAACCAGGGTTATTCCACCAAATATTGATTATTTCTGAACTCTTAAAACTTTATGAATATGAACTTGTTTTCTTTGCATCATTTGAGGTAATTATGAAAGTTCTGCATCTTTTTTGTTATTTCAGATATTTCTCATTGGTCTCAAGGTTTGGACACACCTTCTACCTTCTTTAATGTTTTGATTATTTTCCTACATAGTAAATGAACAGTAAAGTGATCTATCAGATTATGAAGGAACACATAATGAATCATGTAGAAACTTAAAAACAGTGTTAAACAAACTAAAATACTCTGTGAAGTATTTAGATACTCTTATCTGGGGAGCTGTTTGTTAACTTGTGGTTTCTGAGGCTGAAAACTCTGATTAACTCATCCTGTACAACAGAGGAAACTCTCGCTCTTCTATCCTTTCCTGGGGCGAAGTCCTGATGAGCGCCAGTTTCATCATTATAATGTTTTTGATTTTCTTTGCAGTGACTGAACTTGAGGAAACTTTCAAACTTCTTGAAATTCTTCCTTTTGGTTTGACTGATCTTCATTTTTTTCTTAAAGTATTTTTTTTTCTTTATTTAGTTGAGTAGTTGTTGCTTCTCATAATCTGGATTCGAACATTACTGAAATATTCACTGTATACCTGTAACTCTACCTCTTCACTACTTTACTTTAACTGATGCTCTCAAACATCAACATTAAGAGACAAGAAATTCAAGTAATTAACTCTTGATGAGTTCAGCACAGCTGTTAACTGAAAGCCTGAATTCCAGGAGACTCTACCTCATAAAACTGACTGAGAAAATCCAGCAGAGATGTTCAAAACTGATTTTTTTATGTTTACTAAATAATTCTATATGTGTTTATATATTGGCTGTTCATCACAGTACAGAATCAGAACAGAGCCTCTCTTTACCCTTCACTTCTCCATTACCCAGAGTGCACAGGGGCAAATCCTTACCACTGACATTTAGACCTGAGTTTGACTGATGCCTCGATTCTCCCGTCACACACACACACACACACACACACACACACACTATACACACACACATAGCCTCCCCCATACCAAACATGTGTTTTGTTTTTTATGATGGAAGTGTCAGTGTGTGTGTGTATGTGTATGGTGTGTGTGTGTGTGTGTGTGTGTGACTTTCACTGGCCACTTTATTAGAAACACCTACAATACCGTATACTCCGCTCACTGTGGCCACTTTATTAGACACATGTTTTAATTAGTAAAGAACAGGGATGTAATATCTGAATATACTTCAGATTAATATTATATATTATTTGATATAAAGGTGTATAAATATATAATTGATATATTAAGGTGTGTGTGGCTCAGGTGAGTCTGGTTGGTATAAAGACAGGTGTGTGTTTTATTAGAGAAGCTGCAGAGAAGCGCTCCATCTGCAGCTCCGTACATCCATCTGTCCCACACCACCCGTTATAGAGCTCCAGATAAGATAACATCCAACAAAGTGCCTGCCTACACACACACACACACACACACACACTATACACACTACAAACACACACACACACAGCTAGGGTAGAAATTATTGTAGCTACTCAAAACTGAACTCAAAACCCCCCACCAACAGTGTATATTCCCTCCTTCCTCCTGCCTGGTTTAAACAGCAGCAGAGCTTCTGAATATATCTACACTGATGGGCGTGGTGTTCTGGAAATGAGGTGTGTTCAGGTACATTTCTGGAGTTTTATCTTGTTTATCTTGGTAACAGAAAACACAGGAGCTCCACTGACTGAATACAACCTAGACAGACACCAACAGTCAGACGTTCATCGCTATCTCGGTAACACAGGCGCTGTGCCGAGCCGAGCGTACACCCCCACTTATTACACACACATGAACACACAGCAGCACAAACCCAACTTTTACATCAACAATAAACAGAATAGTAAATAAAATAACATTGCTGTTCCCGTAAATGAGCTGCTGGAGCTCCTTCACAGCGTCAACCAGCAGCTCAGTTTCCTCTGCTGAGAAGAGTTTGTTGAACACGTCCAGGTAGCTGCACCGTTACAATAGCAATCCACCAAAGACACAGCTCACCTGATCTACTCTTAAACAGAATGATGAGCAAGTCTCTGAAAGCATAAGGAATAATCTTTAAGAGAAAACAAGAGTGAAAAGTACTTTTGTTGGTTTAAAAAGAACTAGAACGATTCCACATTGGTTGAAAAGTGTAAATAAAGTAAATCCTCCTTAAAACACACAAACAGAAAAAACATTAAAGTGAATTAAGACTTAAAAGGTGAAAGTCTTCAAGCCCATAAGGGAGAACACAAAGGTAGAACCTCCTGAGAAACCTATTGATAGAACCACCACTGGGCAATTCTTTTATTTGTTAATGTATATATATATATATTTTATTGATTTTTACAATTAGAAATCTTTGAAACACTGAACATTGAAATTGGAACAGAAGAGATTACATATACAAGTTTGAATAATAAAATGGAGAAAAAATAGAGAGAATATAAAATCATATACAATACATATACATATACAGTAACCTCCTCAACATATACATCAACATTTACAAAAAAGTTTAACATCATTTATCACTGGGCAAATCTGTGGAAAAGTTAATCAGAATAAACCAGGTGTAACTGTAACCCAGACCAATAAAGAAGCTTTAAAGTGTTAAAATATGCTAATTAAATTAATAAAATTAAACTATCACAGAGAAAAAAAATAGTAAATAATAAAAATATTCACACACATTTAAAACAGGGCATACAGTAAACTAACTAGCAGCCCAACATAGAGGAAATTGGGTTGGAAAATAAAAGTTATATATTTTTTACACTCTTTCTATTATATTAAAATACCGCAATATATGTTTTTAGTGCGTGTTGTGTGTCATTGGTACTTTTGTACTTATTATTGTATTGCACTAATAATAATAAACATGCTTTTGCGCATGCTTTTGTATTTTTGTTTCTGATTGGCTCACAAGCCTTTAGAAAGTTATCAGCCAATAGAATTGCAGCATGTAAGCACGTGCAGTGATTAATGACGCGTTTGCGGCAGTTTTCAAGCTGCACCTGTTAATTAGCGCAGTTCTGATCTCTCCAGTAACAACAAGCAATAAAAAAGAGTATAAGTTCATTAAAGTGCCGCAAAACCGCTGCAAAACACAGATAATAAACAGCTTTACTGACTGCGAGCTGAAAACGAAGCTTCTACTGTCTGAAAACGCGGAATTCAGACTGTTTATTGTTTATTCCTGAGAGAAATCAGCAGAGATCAGTGTGAGGTAGAGTAACCCTCTAATCCTGTTTATTTACTCTGAATGGTTTGATATTTAGGGGTGTAAATGCTTTTATTCGGGGTAAATATGAAGTGTTCTCTGTTATAAGAGTAGTTAAACATGTTATTGATCAGTTATGTTGCTGTTTATGTCGTGTTTTGAGAGTTTTATTGAATATTTTAGTCACTAAATGTGGAAGATTATAGGCGCAGTCCAGCCAAATCAACCTTACTAGAGATTCTGACATATATAATATTTATATAATATAATATTTAATGGATATCAGAACTCTCAGCAGAAGTTAATAATTTTCAATACTTATGCTAACATTAACCCTAAAACTGAAATCTAACTATTAAAGGTTAAGTTTAGAGTTGTGTTACATTCAAATAAGAATTAAATTACATTTAATGAGCATTTATGAGGCATAAATAATAAATCATCCAATAAATAAAGTAAAGTGTTACCTAAATATTAATTAATACGTTATGTAATTCAGTGAATACTAAATATATTAAATAAAATAAAATAATATCACATAATTTCAGGGAATTTTTACAAAAAGAATATTCTTGCAGATATGACAAAAACATGTTTTTATTTCAATAATAAACTTCTGCAACTAAATTAAGCTTAATAAGCTATATTTTATATAAATATAACATTTTCATACATTTAGAAAAAACTTTAAAGTCTACAAACGACTATCGTCTTATTTCTTTAAAAAGAAACTTACCAAGAACCTGATTTTGTATTAAATAATAAATAATAATAAAAAAAATAAAAAAAATGTAAATTAAAATTGTTATAAAAATACAGTTACGTAACAACAAATGAAGTACAGAATAATTAGTGCATGTAAACTGCAAACAAACAGGTAAAAGCAAATACAGTAAATAGCAAAACAAATATATAATGAACTGATATTACAATGTGCAGGTTTTTTATTGTGTCAGAAGTTTTGGTGATGTTACTGTGTGAGAGATGATATATATATATATATATACTATTTTAAACCAGGTTGAGGCTGTGTTCGGATGCTGTGTTCGGATGCTGTGTTCGGATGCTGTGTTCGGATGCTGTGTTCGGATGCTGTGTTCGGATGCTGTGTTCGGATGCTGTGCTCGGATGCTGTGCTCGGATGCTGTGTTCGGATGCTGTGTTATGATGCTGTGTTATGATGTTGTGTGCTAATACTGTGTTCTGAGGCTGTGTTTTCTGAGGCTGTGTGTTCTGAGGCTGTGTTCGGATGCTGTGTTCGGATGCTGTGTTGTGATGCTGTGTTGTGATGCTGTGTTGTGATGCTGTGTTCGGATGCTGTGTTCGGATGCTGTGTTCGGATGCTGTGCTCGGATGCTGTGCTCGGATGCTGTGTTCGGATGCTGTGTTATGATGTTGTGTGCTAATACTGTGTTCTGAGGCTGTGTTTTCTGAGGCTGTGTTTTCTGAGGCTGTGTGTTCTGAGGCTGTGTTTTCTGAGGCTGTGTTTTCTGAGGCTGTGTTTTCTGATGCTGTGTTGTGATGCTCTGTGTTGTGATGCTGTGTTGTGATGCTGTGTTGTGATGCTCTGTGTTGTGATGCTCTGTGTTGTGATGCTCTGTGTTGTGATGCTCTGTGTTCTGATGCTGTTTTTTCTGATGCTGTATTCTGAGGCTGTGTTCTGATGCTGTTTTTTCTGAGGCTGTGTTCTAAAGCTGTATTCTGAGGCTGTGTTCTGATGCTGTGTTCTGTAGGTCGGGGTTTTGGGAGAGATGGGATTGGACGTTGGGTTCCTGTGGATCTGTTGGGTGGCGAGTGAAGTTCAGACCATCGAACCAGGAGTCACTGATTTTCACACTCGTTCACCACAGACTGAACCAGTTCACTTCAAAGTGAGGTAGGCTAAAACTTGTATCTCCACAGTTGCAGAATGATGTACTCGCTCAACACTGGTGTATATTTTGGACATGGACTCGTATTTCTTAAAACAAACACAAATTTGTACTGAGAACTGTGATCACTTTAAAACACACTTTCTAAACAAAAAAAAGGGATTTCTGTTTTTCTTATTTTATTTGTAATTTTCTGAGTAATACTAATCTTTTTCCATTCGTACGTTTGGCTTTTGGTTTTCTCGAACCCATTTGGTTTTCCTGGCTGTAGAAATTCCTCAATCACATTCATTTATTCCTGGATTTTTGTAATTGATTTTGAGTATCTGTCGATACCGAGTCCTGATCCGATACTCTGGCAATGCAGTAAAAAAACACATCCAAGTGTTTCATGCGTTTAACCTTCTTTTTACCTTAACCTTAAAAAAAATAGGTTTAGGGTTCGATTCCAGTTTTAGGGTTAATGTTAATGTTAGGGTAATTTTTTTTTTTAGTTAATTTTTAATTATTATCGAAAGATCGATATCAAAAAATGCATTTTTGCACAAAATGAACAAGTACTGAATTGCCATATAAAGTATTTCCATATAAATATTGATCTTTTCTTAAATAAACAAACTAAAAAATGCCAGCCAGCAACAATTGTGTGATTAATCGTGATTAAGCTCATGATTATTTTTTTAAATGCTGTTATTTTTCTGTATTATTATGAGAAGTAATAATATTGTTGTTTGTTTTAGGTCTGGCAGACTAGATTTAGACTAGACTTTTTACTGTATTGGAGTACAGTGAAGTTATACAGTATATGCTTTTTAAATAAGTATGTTTTAATGTGCTGAGTTACTAAGTTTAACAGAGCTTTAATGGAAGATAAAACCCTAGTTTAGTAGGCCTGTCACAATAATTACATTATCGACTTACCGTTTAATAAATGGACATGACCTCAATCATTTTAATCATCGCGATATCGTCCATTGTGTTTGCACTTACAAAATGAGGCAAAAATTAGGCAAGGTCTTTATGCCAGTCCAACGCGGGCCAGCTGGGACAGACTGGGGCTGCAAATGGTGCGAGGCGGACCCATGGTTTTCACATATCCAATGTGTCTGTTTGTGTGTGTGTGTGTTTATATATATATATATACATATATATATATATATATATATATATATATATATATATATATATATATATATATAATATAGTTTATTGTCTTTTAAAAGGGTGTAATTCCTTTGTTATCATTATATTAGTGCCATTTAATGGTCTTAAAATTCCAATACTATCACTTCTTGCAATAATTTCTGGGACAATCTGTCGTTTGCAAAAAAACAGTAATAATTACAGGCCTATAGTGTAGCTCCATATATTGCGTTTGTCGTCAGTTTGGAGGAAAATGAAGCGTTGTGGATGAAAGTAGCGGATGGCTCAATACGTAGCTTGTTTTCCACGAACAGACTCACAACTCACGACATGAGGGATCATCACTGTCAGTATGAACACGGCGAGAGCATTCTCACTGCGCGAGAGCTGCAGAGTCTAAACTAAACTCCTGGAGTAACAAGGTGACGTTACATTTTTAATAAATCAGCGATCCGGATCTTTCCACACGGTTCTGATCCTGTAAAAATGATGTGATCAGATCGGGGATATTCCTACCTGAAACCTGTTATTTTCGTTTATCAGGAACAGAAATGGAGTTCCTGGGTCAGTTTAAATCGGTGCATGTTTAACTATGTAAAAAACGTCTAAAACAAACAAACAAAAAAAAAAGTCCTAACAAGCAGTGTGAATATTTCATTAATAACTCCATTACTATTTATTCTATTAATAATTAATGATGTTTATACCTATAACAGGTAATGCTTCAATTAAGATTATTCACTCGTTTTTTTTTTTTTTTTTTAAATGTTCAAACTTTTTAATGTTTTACTACTTTATTACTTTTAAAAGACCAACATATAAAACAATAGTTTTACATAACAGAAGTTAGTTGAAACATAACATTGCAATTTTTTTTTAGTTTTTGTTTAGTTTTTGCTGGGGGGGTTGTTGCAAATATGTGAGATGAACCATTTTCATATTATATGATGATTACAGTAATTAAGGCAAGCAGAAAAAGCTTAAGTTTCATACTGAAAAAAAATACTTTTAACAGTTTTTCCTTGACCTTTAAACTTTAAAACGGGTCAATTTGACCCGGAACAAAACCGGAGGGTTAATACAAGAAAATAATAATGATGAAATATACAGAAATAATAATGGCCCAGGTGATGGTAGTGATGGTAGTACAGGTTACACAGGTGGGTTTGGATCTGGGTATGTTCTTGTACTGCTTATCTAACTGGTTCTAAATGAGTAAAAGAACCCAATCAGAACTCTGAAAATCAGTTTACTGAAAAACTCCTGCATGAAGCAGCAGAGCGTCCTGATTCACGTCTTCAGATCTGGGGGAGATGTTTAACAACAGCCTCGACAGCGAGCTGTACAATCAGCGGAGAGAGAGAATGAGGGAGGGAGAGAGGGAGGGAGAGAGGGAGGGAGAGAGGGAGGGAGAGTCCCGCCTGATGAGGAAGTGAAAGCAATTAAAGAGCCATTAGCAGCTCAAGCACAAAAAACCCTTCATTAATCAACAGGCCGTTTGTCAGAATGGCAGCGCACTCAGGACCGGCTGACAGAGCGGAGATGAACAGCTCTTTCAGCTCCTTCTACTCCTCTAAACACCCAGGAGGGGTTAGACCGGGGGGTGAGACGGCAGGGGATTGTGTGAGGGTGAGACTGTGGAGGCAGTGAGGTCTTGGGTTCAAGTCCTGCTCTGTGTGGAGTTTCCATGTTCTCTATGTGTCTACAGGGATTTCCTCTAGAGCCTCCAGCTTCTTCCCACCAATCACAGCTTACATTTCCAGCACTAAATCTCTCCTTCCTCTAAAATCCTCTTGTTCTTGTTTTTATGTGAAATACAGTGGGTCTCTGAGTTGTTTATGATGCTGCACGTGATGAAACTCTTCCTCATTGTTCTGCAGCAGCTAGTAAAAGAAAATATTCAGAAAAACGAGTCGATCAGGAAAAGCACCGTGTCTACATCAACCCGTCAATTAGTATTCATGGCCCCGCCCACCTCGGCTCGGGACCGCCCACAGGCAGAGCTGAAGCCTGGCGGCGACGCCGTCTCATCAGATAGGAGATAATTAACAGCACTAGGAACAGCATGCAGTTCATTCCTTGTTATTTGTGCGAATAACACATCAGTGTTTATATACTTTACCCAGTAATTCAGAGCTAAGAAACAAATGGTTAGAATTAGTCTATGGAGGAAAAACACCACCAGCCAAGTACAATTGAGATAGGTAGGTGTTTAGATGTTTAGAACAGTTCTGTTTACACTAGTTAAAATAAAAATCCACCCCGGGTTTTGTTTGTTCCAACTGCCTGAGCGGCTCTGCTGCAGCTCAGCCAACAAAACTCAGCTCTGGGTGGATTTTTACTTTCTGGACCTGGACTCTACCCACCTCTGTGTGTAACTATAGGTTTAAATAGGATCTCTGGTGGATTTGGTGTTTTACAGAGACTCTAAGACTAGATCAGTGGCTGAACTGCACTTAGCAGGGCATTATTACACATGTTGTAAAGTAACATATGACATTGTAAAGACTGTTATTAGTGTAAAAATCTCTTTATTTTAAAACGTTTCTAACTATTGTTCATCTCATCTGTGTCTCCTGGTGTCGCACCTCTGATTGGTTAGCCAATCAGAGGTGATATGTTTGCATGTATATGAATATTCATGAGCAAGAGCCAAAATTCTATCGTTTCTCCTCGCCCCTCCACTCCTCCACCGGACTAAAACAGTGTTATACTGGATCACCGGAGAACTTTTTTTCCACAAAAAACAGCTCACGTGGCATTCATTCTTACTAGAGACACAACTAGACATTTTAAAATAAATGCCAAAAAAATAAGATGGAATGAGACCTTTAAAGTAATTATATATGTCTTATATCTGTCTTTTCTACCTTTTTCTTCTTCTATAGTAATTGTGCAGTATTTTATTTTTAGAGTATGTGAAACATCACTATAACAGAACAGATACAGAGATCACAGGCTATCATTTCAGAACACTGTTTTAGGAGGTGATAAATGCAGGTCTCATTTTGAATTATTTTATATAGGCGTATTATTTATCTATTAGGTATGTTTTACTCTTAATGTGATAGCTTGCATCATCACCGTTTTCCGCCAAATAAAGGAGAGAAATGTGTATAGATGAATTTACAGAACTTACCTAAAACTTCATTTAATTTAAATCCAACAATTAATAAATACATTTTACTCTGATAAGACTCGTCTTACTATTGTCTCACTCTGAGCACTTTGTAAATGTAAGATTATTTTGCTTATTTTAGGAATACTCATTTTATTCTTACTTATAATTTTCACTTTCACTTATTAGATTTTAAGTAATCTGAATCAAAATAAGCACAAAGTTTCAGTCAAGTTATTCTGATTGTTGTTTTTTTTAATTTAAGCTAAAGAATTAGTGATTTTTGTTTTTGGTTGAGGTCTTACTTCACTCATTTTGAGAAATTGCGATTTAATTTATTTAAAAATGAGCTCTTTTCCGGTATCATTTTTTTTGTTCCTACTAAATGTATAAAATGACATAACTGATGTTATTTTAGGGTCATATCGCCCAGCCATGGTTAGTAGTGTTGCAGTAAATTTAGCATTTTAATCAGAGTCAGTTTTACTGTGGTGAGAATAGTGTTTTTGTCTGAAGGGGAAAAAACAAAAAGAGATGTTCAATTCTACTGAAAGGTTTGAATGCAAAACTCTTTATTATCACATTAAAATCGATGTAATCTAATGGGGGGGGGGGGGTGAGGTGTGAATATAGAGGATTGTGTGTGTGTGTGGGGGGGGGGGGGTATATAGAGATTACTAAAATTAATGCCCCCCTCAGGGGAGGGAAAAGAGGTCAGGTCTCATTTCTATTGATTTCATTAGTCACAGCAGTGCTATAAATACGGCAGGAGCGCTAATTGAGCGTATCGATCCGGACGAGCCCCGTTTTAGTGGTTCAGCGGCGCGAGCCGGAGGTGAAGCCCGGTCCGCCCAGGTGAGCCGTAAATCCGCCGGCGGGGCTCCGGCTCTTCCCCCGGCCGCGGGGACGCTGCCGCCCGCCGAGGCTCCGGGGGGTGATGGATGGCTCCCGGCCGCACATCCATCCGCCGGCGCCCCGGTGCTTCATTATCTGCCTCTGACAGTCGCCCCCGCCCACCGCGCCGCTGCGCCGCTCGCGCCGAATCCCCCCGGGGGGCGCCGCTGAACCCAATCGCGCGCCGCTAACGCTCGCGCCTCGGCTCGCATGCTAATGCGGCGCCGGCAGACTGAGGCAGGGCTCCCCGCGTTTTTATTCTCGAGTGGATAAAACACGCGCTCCCCAGTTCAAGGTTTATGGGAGCCGTTAAAGTGATGATGTGGCGCGGTGGGGGGGGGAGGGGGCGGGGTCTGAGGGTGTGCGGGAGCTCGTGATTGGGAGAAGCTGCTGATGAATGGCGGTAGTTTGCATTGCTGTCATCCATCACAGAGCTCGGCGCTCGTGGTCGTGATGAATCAGATAAGACCGAGCGGCGTGTCGACGCTTCTGCTCCGATTATACAAACTGATCCGGCCTGAGGACGATTTACACCATCAACCAGAATCCAAACCGGATCCGGATCAGACACAGTTACTCAGAATTCCTCCTCATATTTAACTCTGAGTTTCACTAGAGAAAATAAGATTTCCTCTAAACATTAGTGCACATTTTTATACTACATAAAAAAACCTTATCTTAACATTTGACACATATAGAAAGAGGTAAAATCTACAAATAGAGCCAAAGCAGTACTACCATGCCACATTGATGGGGTATCTGGAGCTGATAATATAGCTGAGCGGTGGAGGCAGCACTATGCAGCTCTGTTTAATTGCATCAAAAGTGAACCCTATTGTGTAGGCAAACTAAATGAGGAAG